>NC_091741.1:83343062-83423062 GCF_043380555.1 Nothobranchius furzeri
ATAAATGAGTGCTGTTCACATGACTGTCTTTATGAGACACTGCTGAAAACAAGCAAAAAGAAATCCTCTTGAACGCATTGTTTAACTGGTAAACTACAGAGTGCCTTTTCCGTTATAATAAAATCACACGAATGCAGCCCTGCTTCAAAAGGAATCCCCCTTTAGATCATCTCCGGGGAGAGATGGAGAATGTCCGACTTCCTTAATGTTGTATACGGGCCAAAATGGCTTTAGGAAAGCTGAATCAGTGTCTGTGTACACAACCTGTCCCACAAAAGCCAGGGCTAATCCAGCCAAAGGACACAATGCACAGGGCCCTGTTTACACGGGCTATACCCACAGAGGGCCTCCGCCCCGTCCCGCTGCACCACGCACCACCAAGGCTGTGCGTCACAAAAAAAAAAAAAAAAAAAGATAATAATAAAATAAATGATCAACCGGTGCAATTAAAAACATGTTATTTAATAATTTAAAGTAGACCAACTTTTACTATTGGTATTATCTCATTCTAATAAAAGAACTACTTATTTTATTTCACTCCTGCGTAAAAGTTTGAGTGTCCAGTAACGAATTTCAGCATTTGCTTGTCTTCAGGCCCTTTTTTCCACAAAGCTGGCTGCGCTCACAACTGTCCCGCGGAATAAAAGCAGCATCAACCTGAAGATTTCAAACAAGCACTAAGTGTTTCTCTGCGCAGACTCAAAGCCGGCCTGGCTGCATCTGCTGTCAAAATTGCATTAATTCATCATCACACCCACAAACGATCCAAATGAACGCCAAACATGTTCACCATCACTGTTTGAAACAAGCTGGACTGTTTTCCTGATGAGCCCGTCATTCCCCAAAGAACCCAAGTGCTCTTGATTGTTATTTATTTTTCATAATTTTCTTACTTTAATTGTGTCACATATATGTTTTTAAAACACAGGCCTAGTGTATAAATTAAACCCCGGATACAAAAACATACATTTCCTGTAGGTTTCTTCCGTAAATGCACATGTGCTAATTTTAGGGATTTTTTTATATTTAATCCAGGAGCTAAATAGTTACCAGTAACGAGGACAACGCTTAAATCGCTCATTGTCCCTCTTTCTGTTCAGTTATTGACTCTTTAGTAAATGAAAAGGTCTGGCTGCTGCGGCGCGATTTTAATTACTTTTATTGCTCTCTTAGATTTCCTCTTTAATCGACTTAGAGCCTTTAGTGCTCGTCTTCTCCGGTCTTAGGTGCGCTCCTCTGTCTCCGAAATTGCATTTTTCAAGAAGGTGCAGAGGGGGTTGGTAATTACTCCGGCGCAGCCAGGTAAAATTCCGGCGCTAAATTGATTTTTTTTATTTTAATCCTCACTAAGTCCCAATATTCCCAGGAACCCGGAGACGTATGGAAGAGGAGTCAAGCGGACCCCCCGTTGCTTCTTCAGGTGATCGTCGCCTCGCCTCGCGGAGGGGGAGGGGGTGGGGGTGTGGTCTCTCCATCAGCAGGAAAAGGAGATTACTGGATCTTTATCAGCCATCGATTACACCCTCCCTCACAGATCTGTGACTTCACACAATTTCAGTTTTAGGACATGCTGTTGCATAATGAGCAGGGAATGTTGGAGGGAAAACGATGTCATAAAATAAAACTCAGAGGTTTTATTCCTCTGAGAAAACAGGTGAGCTTGTTTATGCAAATGAACCCAGAGATGCATATTTGTTTTGGATGCTATTTACCATTTAGCATATTTGTCTTCTTAAAAACAACAGAACACACACAATGGATCGCAACAACAACAAAATCTAGATTCAATTTTTTTTTAATTATTTCAAGACGTGGCAGAAGTTTGCACCTTCCACTTGCCACGGTGCAGCCTGAATTTACCTTCCCCATATCTTTAATTTGTAGTCACCAGGAATAAAAGGCTGAAATCTCAGCTCTGGCAGCTCCCATGTCAGTCTTTGCAGGAGTGGGTGACAGAGAACAGCAGGCAGATAGCATGCTAAAATCGCATCACCAGAGACCTCACATCAAAGTAGACCAAACCTCTTACTGAGTGAACTTTTAAGCCAGAAAGGCTGTGTGACATCAGAGCGCCTAAAATGTGACTGTCATGTTTTTATTTATTTATTTATTTATTTATTTTTTTTTTTCAAACTTTGCTGAACACAAGCTCAAAGATTTGAGAACTATTCAGAGACAACAACAAAAAAAAAGAAAAAAATGAAAAAGAAAAAGCAGCTGTTCAAACAGGCACACTAAGATTAGCAGCCTTTGTTTTACAGGAACCTCAAAGACCAATTAGACTGAGAGACGGTTGTGACGAATTTGTCAAAAATAAGATGATAGACACCACTTTGGCAGTGAACAAACATGGCTGGGGATTTCACTCAAGCGGAGTCATTGACAAGACACTGTCAGAAAATGTGTCAGCTTCAGCAGACCTGCCAGTTGACAGAGCGATACAGTTTGGGACTAAGGCTGATCAATTCCCCGAATGCCAACAAGACGTAACAGCACTTTATTTCAAGTAGGAAAAAATATTCTGTCCTTGGATGTATTGTCAACTTTTTTATTTGCATCACAAGCCCACAACATCCCAAGATACGGAAGTGAAAAAGAATAAAAAAAATAGACCTAACTGTGCCATATTTACCTTAGAGGGTTTCAAAACTCTAGCAGAAGACTTTGACCTCTCAATTTGGACATAGTCACGGAAGTGTCTCGTCCTGCTCAGGGTTTTGTTGTTTAATGCACACCAATACAGCACCTCCGAATGTTGAGCTCATTTTGGGCCACTTTTTCTGAAGTGAAATCCAATACTCAAAGCATTTTCTCCTTCAAAGTAGTCCCCTGTTGTGCTTTGTGACCACAATTGTGTCAATCTCATACTTTCAAAGCCTCATCTCTGTATCAAGCGTCGAGTAGCTGTCTATACGTGCCTCCGAATGGAGTTGGAGCTTTGATGGCTGGTCTGAAAACAGTTTGAAACGTTACGGCAAAATCTGAGGCGGAATTTAAAAAGGAAAAAAAGAAAATAAGTTTTGATTTTGGTTGCACGTGAAATTTGACCTGTGATTTGTGAAATCACTGGCACACGCACAAACTGTGTGGTTACGACACGGAGAAGAAATGATGAAGTTCAAAAGGATCACGCCAGCCGTAGGAGGGAAAGTCCCAACCAACTTCAGAACGTTTCCAAATCCATAAATCCATGGATTTGTAATCAAACAAGTGATGAAATGAGTTAGTAAGATAACAATTCTCAATTGTGATCCAATGATGAAAACCATTTGTCAGATTAAATCTTCAAGCTGAAGAAGCTGTCACAGAAATTTGATCACGCGAAACTTGACTAAATTCAGAATAATCCGCAGTCACAGGTCTACGTGTTTGTAATTGGTGCCACCATGAATCGCACAGACTTGTCGAAGGTTGGTGGGCATGAAAAAGCTCTCAGATCCACCCGAAACAACAGCCATTTCAAAACCTGTGTGAAGCCAAGTGATTGGGAACAATCAAACGACAACGATCAGAAGAAAAGAGACGCTATCTCAATAAACTTTGTCATTCACCCATTCAGAGTTCAATCATATCTGAGGTGCTTTGCATAACTATGAGACGTTGGTTCTAATCCTCAAAGGGTTTTCGACCTACTTGGCTTTGCACTGTAGTCATTCAAGGTCGCAACCCGGTAGGAAATATGGGCTGCCATAGCAACACAAAGATGGCCTCTGAAGGCTTAGCATAATTCTTCCCTAATAGAAAAATAACAGCGGCAAATCCCATCCTTAGTGAGCTCGCTTATTTGACAGAGGCAGACTCCCACCTGTGAAGCACATAGTCACCACACCAACGCGCTAAGACGCGATAAGATGAAAAAGAGCCCATTTCTGGATGGGGATGGGCGGCCTAAGCTCAAGCCAAATTCTCTCTCTTCTCTGAAGTGAGACTCTGGCTAGCTGTAGGTTTTTGAGGCTGGACAATACAAGCTGCCAAATGAATCACACTCTCTATGTACTACCTAACTTTGAAGTGCTTAAGCCATACCCTGAGAAAGAAAAAATAAACCTTTGGCAGAAGTAGACGGCTTAAATAAAGATCAAAACACTGAATTGTTTCACCGTGCCTTATGAGATCATTTAAACTCAAACAGGTATTTCTTTTTTGTTTTTGACCAGCTGGAGAATTTTACTATATTTCTGATCGAATCCTCTCAAAAATGTCCTACTGAGGGTAAAAATGGTACACCACTTACTCAATGACAGCCTTCTTGATTCTGATCACAGAACACCCCCCCCCCCCCCCCACACACACACACACACTTTGCTGCCATGCAGGTACCACGGAGATGGAGTCTTGTCACTGTGTGAGTTGCACCAGGATGATGAGCGCTAGGGAGAGAATAAATTACACTTACGAGTGGGAGGCATGTAACTTATCAGTCGCTACAACGGTGCGTTGCTCTCTGCTTATCGAATCACTAATGAGGAGAAATATTCTGCAATGTTGCAACCATGGAGATGCAAGTCAAAATCAAAGGTTTCATGAAGCCATTACTGCAAAAACAGACTGGGTAAATCACATGATTGCAACAAAAATGTAAAGATGTGTGTGATAAAGGATGGAGGAAATTCATGCATTTGAGACATGCAACGCATCTGACTCAGCCACTTTTGCATGACCGGATTTTTGTTTATTCTATGCTGAAGTGTTAATATCTCACTGCGAGGCTCAGGTTCTGCACCTGCCTGTCAGCATCCTGCTGTAGACACCAGTCACATGCCTGCGCTTACAGTATGTTTCATTCTACTGATTAACCCTGTTCCCGTAATCCAGACTGTGCATAATTGTCATCGCATCAGCGTTGATTCAACGTTTCATTGAGTTGAAGAGTGAAGATCAGAAAACGAGACTGAAAGTAGATTAATGTTATCAAAAAGTCCTTTCAGCTCAGGAGAAATCCATTTGGTTTGGTCTCACAGTTGAATCAATATAAAAATCATTAATTCTTAAGTGATTCTCATCTTAGAATCTAAGTTTAACTGAGGATAATTACTCTTTATCTAAATATCTGCCACTTGTGGCTGTAATAGTGTAAGGGTGATGTTTTATTGCTCTTAAGGGGATTTTTTGTCATGCAAATGAGAGTTCACCAGCTTTCTTTTCTTATCGCGTTATCTTTTTAGCTGTTGGGCAAAAATGTAAAAATCATATTTGAATATTCTGTTTCCTCCCATTATATTAAGTCAAATCTATTATAGTATTTTTGCTGATTAAAAAAAATACAGCTAACTTTGCTCCTTAAGTCTGTTACCTTTGGCTATGAAAGTGATTTGTTTTTGAATTCCTGCATCCTGCACCATCTATTTCTTCATAGTGGAGCCCACATTTGAGAAGTTGAATCTTTTTCACTCTGTTTAGTGGTCCAACACGAGGCCAGAGTTTCGTCCCTGAAGAGAAACCCGCTGAACGAGGGCCTGTAAGCCTCCTGTTTCACCGTCTGTACACCGAGTACCTTTTCACATCAAAGCTACACATCTCCAGGAAAGAATGGCCTCTGCTGAGATATGAACACCTCTGACCCCATTTAATGCAAAATAGTCCCCTCCCCCTCGCCAGGTCCTAAATCCGAGGATAGAGTGGCTATCTGACGAGATCACTCAGAGGTGTGCGGGAACTTAAAGGCAAAGAGTTTCTGAGCATCCTACCAGGAGTCTCAAAAGGGTTCCATTAAAGCATGTTCAATATGCCGGTCAGGGCTTTCAAAGTGTTGCACACCCTCTAGCCCCGGCAAATTCAAAGGGGCATCAGAGCACATTCTGTAAGCGGAATCTGGCCCCATTAATTTAATGAGTCCAGGGTATTAGTATGCTATAAGCTAGCTGCAGAAGCTCCCTTTAAAACATCTTTGGAGGAGTTTTAAGAAAAACTTGGGAGTGACAAAAGAAAACATGGAGCAAGGTGCAAACTCAGAATCCAAGCTCAGATCAGATCAGCTCTCTGTCCTCGGAGGGAACTTTCAAGTCCTTAAGCCGTCTTTGAGGAAAGCTTAAGAACAGAAGGTGGCCCTTTCAGAGTGACATGGAGATCTGTGCTGTTTATCATTAATGCATCCAGTGGAAAACAGATGTGGAAATCATAAAAATGAAAATGTTGATGTTCTCACCCATCACTAGTCATGGGTAAGACTAAATATACTAGGATTCTCAGTTAACACTGTTGGTGCTGTCATGTTGAATAAAATCACAGACAGACATGAAAAATACCTGATTAAGTACTCAAACTGCCCCTGTGGTGCTTTTTTCATACATGATGTCTCCAAACAAACAAACAAACAAACAAACAAACAAACAAACAAACAAGCGCGCGCGCGCGCGCGCACGCACGCACGCACGCACGCACGCACGCACACACACACACACACACACACACACACACACACACACACACACACACACACACACACACACACACACACACACACACACACACACACACACACACACACACACACACACACACACACACACACACACACACACACACACACACACACACACACACACACACACACACACACACACACACACACACAATGTGAAAAACAAATACCAGCTCAGCAATCCCAGCTGGTAATAACAGGCAGGGATTAGCACTTGGAGACATATTTGCATAATGTATTTAGAAACATGCCGCAGACTTTATGGCTCTATGAGCATATTTCTTAATGCAGATCTTGTCTACAGTTGTTCAGCAGTTAATTAGCTTGGTAAGCCGTGATGCAGCTCTCTGAGGACCTAACACCTGACTCCGAGGAGAACACACACCGTATCGCTTTACAGCTAGCCGACGCTAGCGCAACACTCACCTGTAAGACATTACAGAGACAGTGCAGTTTGTTGTGGTCAGTCCACCAGGAAGCAGCAGCAGCTGCAGCTGCTGGAGCTAATTAAAGCCATAGCAACACAGTAACATAGCCTAGCGAAGGGCCACATCAAACGCTCCTCTTCATGCCAGTCTGGAGTCTCATCCCTGGGATGCGGAGGCCTCTTGTGACCTGTGCTGGGACCCTGCTGGGCCCCGAGAGCTGCGAGGTGAAGAAGAGTGGGTCAGAATCACTGTGGGGTGCACCTGAACCAGACTTACCTGTGTCTGTGGATCTGCATACCAAAACGTGGCCATGTGGCGGCGAGGTGTGAGTGCGTGGACTCTGACCTGAACAACAAAGCAAAGGAGAGACCCGGAGTGAGAGGTCACAGGGAGTAAGGAGGCTTGGGAAAACCCACACATAAGACTCATTGGCTAAACATGATCAGAGAGGCACACATATGGTGCAGCAGAGGTAGAACCAGACACCGGTGAAATCAAAGCTCAATGTAAACATGTCAGTTCACAACTGACAGTTTTACACAATTTAAAGGCTTCAACGAATCACCAATAACACATTATTTTTGGTTATGTCCAAATAAATAATGCTTAATTTTACCCAAGTGCAAATTTTAAAAAACATTCCAAGTTTCTTTTGAAATAACTCCTAGTTTAATCGTAATGAGCACGCTTGCAGAACAAAAGCACCTGAAGCCTGTGGAGAAAAGTTGTTCCAGCCAATATTTATAGACGTGTGATAAAAGATAAAAGATGAAAGAACAGATAGTTGACTCTCTTCAGTCCGTCTGTTTCTTCTCCGAGCCGGCACGTCGGTTGTTCGCCCCGCGTGTAGCTAACGAGAGAAACAGACCCAAACAAATCTCTCCTGAAACTTTTTTTCTTCTGCAGAATAGATAAAAAATAGACAACAAAACATAAGAATGTGTTACTTATAGCAGGAGTAAAAATTAGTGTTTCAAGTGGAGTTCCTCCTGAGTGAATACAGTTGAGGAGCTAAATCATGCTTGTCTGAAACGAAATTTTTTCCCCCACCTACGTTGAACCGAACCTTGAACATATACAACGGTACAACAGTGTTGCAGAGTAAATCACATGGGTGTCGGTCGCATTAATGATTCAATATTGAATCTAAAAGTAGTGTGGCAGAAGGGTGTAGGCGTTGCCAGTTTACACGGATCGGGTCCTGTTGGGTGAGACGCTCCAAACACGATGTGTCGTGGCTCTCAGGGTTTTGTCTGGCTGTCATTTGGAGAACGGTATCAGCCACGTTGGGGGGGATGCTTGAAGCAGGTCTCTGTCTCCACCTGCCACCCAGAGCGCTGACACAACACCCTGCTTGGATACATGTGGTCAGACCTATCTCCAGGTATGTCACCATCGGCCCAGGCAGACTTCAATTTGCCACAATTTTTGGAAGCAGCACGTCCGATGCTTGCAGGGAGTGTGTTTATAAAATGGCACCTTTAGAACAGAGACCCTTTTCACCTTTTCGGGGAACACCTCGCAATAGTGGAAGGAAATTCAGTCCACCCTGTGTTGGTTGTTTTGGAGTACCTGCCAAGTCGTGAGACTGGACAAGAAAGAAAGAGAGAGAGAGAGCCCTTGACTGGATTTGGCAGACTGGTATTATTCTGCCATTCTGGGCAGCACAGGTCCTCTTGGTGTGTAAAACAGAGAGGAGGCAACTCACCGCTTTGCGTCTGTCATGGCTTCATGTGCGGAGTGACTGCCTGTGAGGCTCAGAGTGCTGTGTTCTTTCAGCAGTTGTCGTGCGGTCTCAATCTCTTTATACATTTCACTGCCAGGCTCCTCTCCACCAGGCCTCCCCAAACCGTGCAATCAGCAGATGTCTTTACAGAGCGGCTCACTGCCACATGCATGGCCTGCAATCTTTGCCAGTTTCAATTGGCAAAATATATTATTTTTTCATTTAGGTTATTAATATTCTTTTAAGCCCAGCAGCCAAGTTGATGTGGCACTTAATGTGGCCTGCGGTTGAAAAATAACTGCCTCTCTCAGCAGTTTGAATGGAAACGGCTGAGTGATTTATCTTCAGGGTTTCTACGTTGGTCCAGTATTGTTTCGCTGGCCTGATTTATTTTTCTACATTGCACAAAGTAGTGCATCACAGTCTTTACACCTTTGTGACCATGAATTCAAACCTCCTGTGAAGGTTTTTAGAACCGTTCTCTCATTCAGTTGTACATTAAAATACAGGATTCAAAATTTTACTGGAACACACTCATAAGCTGAATTGTGATGTTAATTTAGGTGAAGATGGCAGCAAATCATGGTACTTGTTACAGGTTTGAAAAGCACAAATGTTCAGCTTTGATCGGTAAACTCGTTTCTTTAGAAAATACAAAATGTTCAAATGTATTCATATTAAATGTATTAATGCTGTGAAAATATAAAATACCAAACATTACATCAAATACTGGCTCGTCATCCTTCGTGTAAACACAATTTAACAAATATTATGGTCTCAAATATATGTGTCTAAAAATAAATAATGGCATCGGATCGCTTAAATAATATTTTCTGCGTATTTCCATATTTTCCTCATATTTCTCCGCTCAAGTACCAACCATTTCTATGCCGCAGCATCTATCTGAGAGCAGTTTTTTAATGTTCAGACAAACATTTTACACTTTTTACATTTAGTTTATCAACAAATGCACAACTCAGACAAGAGCAGCCTGAATCTTTATTTAAACAACCCCCAAAAAGTTGCATTTTCACTCAATTCAACCATTAAAAAGCTGCTCAAGTCTAACTTCTATAAAATATCTATTTATACCAACTTTACATGTCAGAAACTTGTAAATGCATTTCTACCTTCTGACTAGAAAAAACCCAGGATCGTCTCACTGCCAATGTGACTGTCAGAACAAGTTAAAGTAACTTTCTGTGGACAGAAGCCATCCATCAATCATGTACATGTGGCAACATGCATTATGAGAACCATGAGCACCACCTGGGCACCATCAGGGCACCGTCATGCCAGCGCTTCGTGTCTGTCACTTCAGATTTCAATATTGCTGCAGAGGGTGGCAGACCTGTTAGGGGTTGGGTACCCGCGAACTGAGCTGTCAAAATTAGCAATCTTTCTGGTTGGTTTAAAGGGCGAAGAGGGCCACGCGCTGAGGCAACAGCTAAGACCCAAGAGGAATGGAACTGGGAACTCACTCATTACTGCATGTTATCAAATTAACAAAATATTTTTAGATTGATCCTTATTAACATTTGAAATAAAGTGGCAGTTATTAGGCCAATTATTTCACGTAATTGTGCCTTATCAAGTCACGTAATAGTGTTGATACGTCTGCCAATTATTCCTTAATGTCTAACCTGACCTTTGAAAGTGATTGTGTTAATGACAATTCCATAAATTTGCCTTTTTTCCCGATTAATTGCTGCAGTGTAATGACACAGAGATAGGGGGTTGTGTGTGTGTCCGTGTGCGTGGGAGTGTGTGTGTGTGTGTGTGTGTCATAACTGGTGACGTTAGATTTTTGCATTTGGCAAGCTTTATTTGTTTTTTTTTTTCTTCTTCTTTGCTTCATTTGGTGACAGATTGGGTTTAAATAACATTATATCTTCACAGTTGTGACTCACAAGCTCAGGCGCTACAAAGTCAGGGTGAGGTTTAGCACTTCAGACGAGGAAGGACCAGGTCACTTTGTCTTTTAGTTTAGCACTTTCCACTGAGCCGAAGAAGACCATTCCTTCTGAACACTTTCGCTCAATCACTTCACTGTTTTACAACAGAACCCATTCTTTTCTCATCTTGACACTTAAAAGCTGAAGTTTGTGGCAATTCCTCGAGCAGATGGATGCACTGAAACGGAGAGAAACTTTTTGCAACTTTCGCATTGAGATACAAAGCTGAAATACAGCAAATGATTTCAAAACACAAAAGCTTGTAAACAATGTGGGTAAAATGTAAAAAAAAAAGAAAAAAGAAAAAAAAAGGAAGTCAGAAGCTTGTCGAATGCTGCTTTGGCGCATTGCAGGATGCTAAGCATATAGCTCATGCTAGCATCAGTGCTAGGCTTAGGTCCTGGTGGGGCACGGCTCTTTCCTGGGCCTCAGGTAACAAAACATGTGGGACTTTATTCATTTTAATGTTGCTGCTGCAGGCTGTAACATCTCCTCAAGCAATACTCCTGCATTAACTCTGAACCAGATCACGCCACTGTCAGCCATGGCCCCAATCATCTGCCATGTTGGTTTTTGCAGCTCTTTTACATTCAAAGGCTAACTGCTTTACATCCCCTCCTGGAGCTCCCTGCAAGGACACTTTACATTTTTCTAAGATGGATCCAGCCCAAGGTAATTTTGTTGCAATCTGATTAATAAAGCCAGATCTACAAAATAATTGTCAATTATTTTGTTTTCTAACCAAACACAACCAGATTCTGATATTTTAAATGAACGTTTGCATTTATTTTGAATAAAGAGCAGCCTTCGTTTAGAGCATTATGGGATTTGAGTTGATAGATTCTGCTTTTGTTTTGTCCAACACAATCCAAAGCCTCCTTTCTGCTCTCTATAACTAACAAATGCATTTTACCGTCAGAAAAACTCTAAAGCAGACTAATGAAACAGCTGCTAGGTTCACCCAAAAGTTGTGCACTTGCATTGCAGTGGCCACCTTCTCCAAAATGCTCACACACAGCTATCAGGTGGTTGATCCTGCTCTCAGCTATCCATCTATTAAATGCCAAGTCTTATCATGGGGTGGAGCAGAGAGGAGGGACACAGACTGTCACTCCTGCGACTAAAGAGTGCACTCAGCAGTGCACAAAAAGTAATACAGACACACAGTGGCAAGACTTCATTGATCATCAATCAGACATCACGGCAAACAAGCTGCAGTACGCTGGCAGTCACATTCTTGGTTACATGATGCAGGTCAAATTATGAAAAACACAAGTTACTTTGGAAATCTCAAAGTAGAGCTAACATTGATAATTTAGTATTTTCAACAATTTGAGTTTTGGGCAGTTTGCTGTTGATTTTGCAGCAAGTTGAAGATGCTGTCAGTTGTTTGAGCCGAGTCTTTAAAAAAAAGTAGCTAAAGGCTACAAAAGATTCACTTCAGACTTGCATGTCAGAGTCTTTTAAGCAAGCACCAACTCTACCAAGAACACACATCTTAAATCATCAATGTCATTTCTGCAGAATCCACCTGACACGAAGGAGAGGTGGGAATCTACAGCTCAGACAGTTGGACTGTGGCACAAATCTGGAGCAGGCCAACATAAAACAGGCGACCAAGTTCATTGTAAAGTACAGGAAAGTCATTGCTAGAAAGGATCATTTTGTCAGTGACTGAGAAAAGGCCTGCTTGTGTTTCTGAGAGTTATTCAAAAGAAGTTATCAACAGTTGGGTGTTTATTCATGAAACAGACCACTTGGATTAATTTAACTACAAAATATTGCTAATAAATATATCACAGTGACTAAATTTTAACCATTTCAAAGAAAAAGCTTGAAATCCAAAAAGCAGGATTATCACTCATGTGCCTATAAGGGTGCTTTAATTTGACGGTGTGAAATTGGAGCCCCTTTGAAGAACATCCACAGAACCCTTTCCCCTATTTACTCCTCATCTGTGGTGTGACTCTGACATGTCTCTTTTGTACACTAGAAATATGGTCGAGCTAAATTGAGGTACATTCAATGAGATATGTTACTAGAACTTTCAGGTGAATCAATTTAGCTCAACAAAATGAAAATGAGGCCTGTTATGTAAGTGGGCTTTTCACTGTGTTGAATGCATTTCCCTTAACAGATACTGGATTCAGTTCCCTTTCATCTTCATCATCATTATCATCAGCACTGTTTCAATAAATGCTCCAAATAGCAACAAAACAAGCAAAAAAAAACTGTTTGCATTTGAAAAATGATGCCAGTGAAAAGCCGGTCCGCTGCAGAAACACAACTTTTAGATGCGGATTATATAAATTTTTCGGGAACAATTTATCAACGATTGATTTCTCTAAAATTTTAAATTTCTTAATGTTTCATTGATAATAATGAGAATGAAAAAAATTTTAAATGTAGATTTTAACATTGAGGGCATTTGTTGAAAATGCCAGGTAATAGTTTTAAAATCATTTTTGAAATCGCAAAACAAAAAATACAAGATAAATTATAGAAACCAAGCCAATAATTAATTTTACATTATTATTGTAAATTGTAAGCTTGCTATTTTTATTTAGAAGGCCTTTTATCAGGAGAATGAACGCTGACATCTTTGGTGTGTTCTTGCTGTGCTGAAATTATAATTCCATCTTTCAGTTCTTTTTAAAACACAGAGGTTTTATTTACCTGCAACGTTTCGAAACGTTGCAGGTAAATAAAACCTTTCTGTGTTTTAAAAAGAACTGAGATGGAATGAACGCTGACATTTAGTTAAAAAAACATCTGTAAAAATACATTAATGATCTCTGTTTATGATGCATAAAATCCATTGTTTGCAAAGCTACATGTTAACAAAAAGAGTTTTTAAAATTTCAAGCAAAAATATTGTTCTAAAAAATTCCCTCAGCGTCGGAATCGTTTTTATTCTGGGAACAAATTATTAGTAAATTAAGCAGAAAAACACAGCAAATGATTTCTGAAAATAAAAATTTAAAAAAACTTTAAAAAATAAATGTTTTAGCTCATGTCAGAGAAATTAAAGATGCAAGAAAAAATCAGAAAGAAATTCCTTTCTTTATACTTTTTTTTTGCTAATTTTGCGATTTGTCGTCGCAGCCATCTGCTTATGCGTCACTTTGTAATTTTTCTTTTTCCATTGTTTTAAGATTTGCAAAACTTAATGTGCTTCATCAAAAGAGACTGAACTCCCATCAGCTCACTCTTTCAAGGTTGTCGCTAATTGGCGAGATTCTCTCTCATTTCAGCTCTTTTTGTTTCTTCAAGGCGCGTTGTCTCATCACAATCAAATAACGTGCAACGATAAATAAGAATCACAGTTTTTGATCAAACGCTGCGACTCAAATCAGATGTTTGTCTGAGAGCCTCTAAGACTTCTCTCCAAGTGTGAAACTTGTCTGAGTTTGTGAAATAAAAGGCTGCCATCTGTTTTTTTGTATGTTTGTCTGCAGAGAGGACATTGAACTGTCAGCAGTGTCCCTCCTACTAATCAAGACTCTTAGATATCCTGACAACACAAATCTTTAATTCTTATACAGTCCTTTCACTCGTATTTACATTAGTAGGTCAACTGTGGTCAAAGTGCAACAATAAATATTCGCCTTTTGATGTAGATGTGGGTTCTGTCAGTTGTTTTATTCACGCCACAAGCTGTAATCCAATTTTAAAATTTAATTTTAGATGAAAAATCTGATTATAACGTTGACAGAAAAATAAGTTTTTAAAAAATAATTCTCTCTTTCTTCCTTTCTCTCTCTCGGCCACGGACGCTATTACTGTAAAACATCCAGAAATATTTCACTCCAGCTCAAGTTTAAAAACCGGAGCAGTGGGAAACTGTGAGGGGGAGGGAAAAAAAAGAGAAACAACAAAAAACTCACAAGTCTTATCCTTTGAATCTCAAAGAAAACTTTCTCACATGACTTCCCAAAGTTAGTCCACCGCGTTGAAAGCAGCGAAAGATTTAAAAAGAAATGATCTAAAGGCTTCCTTGTGTCGTACTTGGAAAGCTTTTAACTGAAAAGACTCAAACAGACTTACGTATGAGGCTGTCACATTTTACTCATCTCAAAACTCCAAATTCAAGCTGAAAATATTTATGTAGTCACTCTTTCTAAAACTAAAGTTGTTTGATGTGCGTGACTTTATTATATTTACAACATAATTCTCTGCATTGTGGAAATTGCTAACTGTGTCAAGCTCAGAGAACTCGTTACGTAAGGTTAGCGTGTAGGTTTGACTTCAGGAAACTTGTGCTACAGGGGCGCATTTGCTCTTCTCACCACATACCTAACATATTTTAGATAGTTGTAACACTTAGATGCAAAAACAGGTCGAACAAAAGGTTAAACGCTGAGCGTTAGCATCAAA
The DNA here is from genome assembly GCF_043380555.1 of Nothobranchius furzeri. Lineage (NCBI taxonomy): Eukaryota > Metazoa > Chordata > Actinopteri > Cyprinodontiformes > Nothobranchiidae > Nothobranchius > Nothobranchius furzeri. The sequence goes on from NC_091741.1 coordinate 83,357,970, forward strand.
CGTGATGTTTTCATGCTGCAGCAGCATCAGCTCCATCTTCCTTCTCCCTCTGTTAGCTTAGCAACAGCAGCCATTTTGTCTGCATTTACATTGTTCGAGACATCTTTCTGAGGTTGCGCGCATTTCTTTGAATGGGACCACCAATTTAATTTAAACTTCTGCTGGAACAAGAGCTTTTATTTTGAAGGAATTAAGGTAAACTGCAGTGATGCTTTTATTTTCTGTTCAGAAGGTGCCAAATGGTGTTTAGCATTAACCACATGACTGTCGCACAAAGGCACATACGTACAATACATCCATGTGCATTCGCATTGAGTGTGCGCACATGCACGGATGCGTGCACTTTCACACACAAACACACACGTATGAATGAGATGAGTTTTTCCCTTTCTTAGAGGCTACTTCAACCACCCGCAGCTCCCTCCATCAGCAGACAACCGAGCACAGGATGTATAAGCCCAGCTGTCCAGAGGTCACCTCAGCTTGTGTATTTCCCTGGAGTGGATTCACAGAAGCAGAGTGGACCAACAACATGCATTCAGCTTTCAGTTTTGACTGGACCTTCAGTCAAGCTTTAGGGGTGAGTAGCTCAATCTGTACTTTTAATTCTCAGCGCCACAGAGGGAAGCTGTGATGGACAGATCTGCTTGACGTTGTTCTTATAAGTCTTTGAAATTCTGTAATTTAAAACCATGTCATCAATTAGTTATCATTGCACCAATTAGTTCCCTCTTTAGTTTTTGACAGAATAATTCACTGGAAATGAATCAATTTTTCATTTTGCACTTCATGCTAGCTGCTTTCTGAGCCTGAGAAAGAGCTCAACACACCAGATTTCTTTCAGATGAACTGTTTTGGTGGTTCTTTGTGAAACATCAGCTAGACAACAACCGTACAAAAACCAATAAATTCATTTTCACAACTAAGACCAGCTCTCTGTCTTTGTGTTTGGGAGGTTTCAGGGCTCGTTGTTATTTACAGGCCAACTGATCGGCCCTGAACACAACATGCTAGAATAGACCTGCAGCTAGCTTAGCTACTGTGGATTTTGTCGCAGAATAAAAAGACAAACAATTGCAGACACTCACCTCTGCTCTGTGGAAATACTCCATCCTAAAAAGTCTCCTCTGGTTCTGGTAAGGTCCAAAATGTCCATGTTCCTGAGACAGAAGAGAGTGTCTCAGAAGGAGTGGGAGTGAGGCCCAGAGAAAGGGCTTCCTGTGTTTCCAAAGAGCTGCCCTAACTACCCCAGTAAATATAGGAGAGCAAATCCTTTTCAGGTTGTGAGTATGACTCGGGACCGCCACATAAATCAGTGCAGGCCCTGCCCGGCAAAGGCTGGGAACGCCATGGGAGTGGTAGGCGGCTCTACGGTGAGGTTTTTGGGGAAGGATTATGGATTGAGACGTACAGCTGGGAGGTTAAAGTTACACTTTTCATCACCACTTCGAGGGGGTCTTGCTGCCTGGAAGCCAGTCAGATTTGTGAAGACCTCTTTTTCCCTCTGGAATGGTTGTAGTTCTGCAGGCACATCCTTCACCTGAGGATAATTGTTTTTGATATGGCAAGAACAATTTGGCAAAACGCGTTTAGAAATGCATTCTCTCTCTCTCTCTCTCTCTCTCTCTCTCTGTTTTGCCAGAGAAAGACTGAAAAAAAGAAAAAAGGAGAGGGTATTGTGAAAAGTCCTTATTCACCAAAAGACCAGAGTAAAGAGGGAGCAGTATGCCCCCTTCTGGTTCTTTTCTTCTCTTCCTCTTTTCTTCTTCTTTCCTGGCATCTGGAGATGTGAAGAAACGTCTTTTGATCAGTTCTGACAGAGCCTGGGCCATGTGAAGAGGGTGGCTCGCAGGACTCTGCCAATCCATGCAAGGCAAAAAAATGTTCCTAATAAGAGAGCAATAAACTAACGAGTGCAGGGTGTCCGTCTGATCCACGTTCGAGGTACAGTTTTTGCCAGCAAATCCATTGCATTGTGACGTCTACCCGACTCTCATCAGCTTTTCTGGACTCTCTGCCAGGTCACTGCATTTAATCTGCATAGTCCCATATGCTCCCACTGATGGTGCAATAACCTGAAATATAGAAACTTTGTTCACCAAAAATGAAAAGTTGGAGGATTTACAGACATTGGATTTGCATCACTCCTCATCTTTTGACCATGTGGGGTTTATGAATTACTAAAAATGGGCCTAAATGAGAGTGGGGAAAAGCAAAGTGCAGGTTTATATGTAAACTGAGTGGTTCTATTGTAAAGTTTGAAGGGGTCACTTATCAAGGAGCTGCAGAGTAAATTCTCTGTTCTGTACAACACGACAAGACGATAGGTACCACTCACATCTTCTCAGTGCAGGCCAAAGAAACATCACCTCCACTGCAACGGGAGAAGGGCAACAGCACAGCAGCCAAAACATGCTTCTTATATCGGCCCACAGCCGAACCAGCCAAGTCCACAGTGCTGCGGGGCATCCCAGACATGAACAGGTGCTCTGCTGGTGTAGTCGGCACTGGTCTTGGGCCTGTTTCTGGGACTGTGCTAAATGCTGGATGTGTGAGGGCTAGTGAGGACAGGCTGGCCAGACTTTAATGGTTTGTCGGTGAGCCCTGGGCTCAGTGCTGATAATTACAACGGGGAGAGGGAAATCAGCAGCGCTGGGCTACCCAACGAGGGGGACGGGCCCACGCCCAGCAGGGAGGGGAGTTTCTGCCGCAGGAGGGACCAATCAAGTGTGAAGTCGAGCGCAGACCCTGGGCCTTGGTTCAGTGGGAAAAGCCTTGGCTGCTGGTTCAGAGCGCCGCAACTTTCACGGATTAGTAGAGACTATTCTGAAGACTGAAAGGGGGAACACAGCACGGAGGCAGCATCAATGCATGTGTGCACGCACACAAACACACAACCACACAGCCACACAAACTCTCCTTTTCTTTTAGGCTCTCACACACAAAACCCACCAACAGCTGGGAGGAGGGCTACAGCAATCACACAATTACCATAGCAACGGCATATCTCACATTTGAGCCCAAACGAAGACACTTTGGGCTGCAACTGGATATTTATTCTTCCATTTAATACAAGTATTTTAATAGTTTCTCTGCATGCCTGCCGAACCCTTCCCCCTGACTGAGTTAAAGAGCTGCAATTGGTGCTGCTTAGTGCATCAGACTAGCATTTAGTCATTTTGCAAATTATAGGATATCAACACTGCAAATTTAACTTCTGTAGTTTAGTGGCAAAGGGTCCAGCATTTCTGCTGTGAATTCAATTTTTTTTCTTAATCCTCGTCACTTCCCTTGGTCTCGTGTAGGAATTGGTGTATTTTAAAGAATCAGCTCTTTTAGACAAACACGTTGCTAAAATAATGTCCACACTTCCACAGGTCCAGCTTTAAAGAACATGTTTTATCAACTTGTGTAGTCTTAAAGGAACTCCTCGAAAAAAGTGTTGCTTTTCAGAAAGTAGAAGAAAGAAAAATGTTTCAATGTTTGTGATTTGAAGAGAGTAAAAGTGGATGGTTTCAGTTGTCGAGTGATTGTTTTCTTGGAGACTGAAAAAACAACTCAAGGAAGGATACCTAAGTGAGATTTTCTTTTTTTAGAAAATGTTTTTCTGTAAATCATTGAAGCACTTTTTCTTTCACAAGCATAATTTGCAATTAACACTTATTAAAACTGATAGTTTTAAGTGAAGATGTGATGCACCACATGTGACCCTTTTTAGTTCCCTGCAACATAACATTATCTGTTCTATTAGGAACACCAGCTGTAGCACCAACATCTCCAATCAAATTAGACCTTTTGTAAACAAAAGATTACATTCTTTCACATCCGTTTTACTCACAGATGCAACATAATGCAATAATCTTCCCAGAGTAAAGACTGTCCACTCTAGCAGCTCGCTAGTGGAGCCACACATATGCACTGACAGAGCCATGGGATTGGACACCTTCCACCAGCACTCAGCTACCTTCCAAGAAGTAGGAGAGAAACAAATAGCGTGAATGCATCAGGGAATGGCTCTTTTATTTATTTTTTTGTCCTTGTTTGTTTGTTTTTGTGACAACAAAAGAAACTAAGAAATATGGTAATGGTAAAATATGGTAACAATCAAACAGCAACAGACTGCATGTTTGAGAATCACTTTTCTGCTAAACTGGCATGTTGATGTTTGCAGCAGAAGGTGTGTGCTCCAGTATTAAAAACAGTACTCAATAATAAAGGACAGCAAACTTCTTGTACTCGTGCAAAGTTAAACTTCATTTGGGACTCCATTAAAGTTAAACACACTCAATGCCTTGTGGAAAATATGATCACTTTTAAATCAAACAAAAGTAAAAGAAATAGTGTATGTTCACGCCTATGTTCACGAGCTTTGGGTGTTTTGACTGAAAGAACAAGATCGTGGATACAAATAAAATGAGACAGAAGACAAAATGAGTTTCCTCTGCAGGGTTTCTGGGCTCTCCCTTAGAGATAGGGTTAGAAGCTTGGCCATCCGGGAGGGGTTCGGAGTAGATTTGCTGCTCCTCCGCATTGAGAGGAGCCAGTTGAAGTGGTACAGGCATCTGGTTAGGATGCCTCCTGGATGCCTCCCTGATGAAGTTTCCCAGGCACGTCCAACTGAGAGAAGACCTAAAGGAAGACCCAGGACATGCTGGAAGGACTATTGGGCCATTCCCATCTGTACCGGGTCGGCCCGGGCCGGGTAGCCCCGGTCGGCCCCAGCCTGGCCCGGTTGATTCCACACATCCTTGCCTTAAGTCCATGTGGGCTGATTCTACCCACCAATCAGAGGCTTGCTCTAATGGAAGGTGTGAATTTGCTGTCAGCAGTGGGTGTGTTGGCCCTGGTCGGCCTGAAGCAGACCCCCTCGAGAAGAGGGCTGAGAATGAGCTTGGTTGGCCCAGAAAAATACCAGGCCACCCAGATATGTAAACAACCTATGCTACCCGGCCCGGGCCGACCCGGTACGGATGGGAATGGCCCATATGTCTCTCGGCTGGCCAGGGAACGCCTTGGGATTAATGTACGTTCTAACATTTTTATGTTCAGAATTTTTACAATTATGCTTTTTTAGACCTACACTCACTTCGCACTTTATTGGGTACACCTTCTAGAATCAAGGCTGTACCCACTTTTTTCTTCAGAACTGCCTTAATCCTTCATGGCATTGATTCAAAACGGTACTGGGAATATTTCTCAGAGGTTTTGATCCATATTGACATCATAGCACCATGCAGCTGCTGAAGATTTGTTGGCTGCACATCCATGATGTGAATCTCCCAGTCAAAGATGCTCTTTTGGATTGAGATCTGGTGACAGGACGCCATTTGAGTACAGTAAACTCATTGTCATGTTCAATAAACCAGTCTGAGATGATTCCAGCTTTATGACATGGTGCTTTATCCTGCTGGAAGTAGCCATCAGAATATGGTACACTGTGGTCATGAAGAGATGGACATGGTCAGCAACAACACAGGTAGACCGTGGCATTGCAACGATGATCAGTTAGTGCTAAGGGGCCCAAGGCGTGCAAAGAAATGTCCCCCACACCATTGCACCACCAGCAGCAGCCTGAACAGTTGATACAAGGCAGGATGGATCCATGCTTTCATGTTGATGATGCCAAATTCTGACCCTACCATCTGAATGTTGCAGCAGAAATGGAGACTCATCAGACCAGGCTACATTTTTCCAATCTTCTATTGTCCAATTTTGGTCAGCCTTTGTGAATTGTAGCCTCAGTTTCCTGTTCTTGGCTGACAGGAGTGGCACCCGGTGTGGTCTTCTGCTGCTGTAGCCCATCTGCCTCAAGGTTCTACGTGTTGTGTTCAGAGATGCTCTTCTGCATACCTTGGTTTTAACAAGTGGTTATTTGAGTTACTGTTCCCTTTCTATCAGCTCAAACCAGTCTACCCATTCTCCTCTGACCTCTGACATCAACAAGGCATTTTCACCCACAGAACTGGTCCCTTGATATGCCACACCTGTGAGGTGGGATGGATTATCTTGGTAAAGGAAAAAGTGCTCACTAACACACATGTAGACAGATTTCAGCACAACATTTGTGAGTTGTGGGTGTTTTGTGCATGTAGAAAAAGATTCAGATGTTTGAGTTCAGCTCATGAAAAATATCAGCAAAAAAAAGCGTTCAGGTTTATTAACTTTATCAGGAGTCATCTGACTAATATTTGCAGCAAACAGATTAATATAACACAAGACTAGTGCACACCTTTATGTTTGTTACAATGTTTTTGATAAATGATAAGAGAAAGGCGTAATGTACAAAGGCCTCAAGTGTAAAAATACTGTAAAATTCACACGAGACAGCTCAACCATTCCTCACAGCAAAACACAAAAACTCTACTGATTCATATCCACAAACACGTTCTAACTGTTTTCTTTTGTTACTTTGGAACAAACAAATACTATACATACAAACACAAACAAACATGACTTTCAAACAGAATAATTGAGTCCAAGTCTTATTTCATCCACCTATACGTAAGTGAGGTTTTAAATAGTATAATGCTACGGTTTAGTCTGGCTCACTGCTGCTGTTTACTTTCTGTAGATGTTTAATGTCAAAACAAAATGACTTAGTTAATGGTAGCACATTGGTGCATGGTTAGTTACATAATGTTGTGTTAAACATGCAGATTAAAAACCAGATGCTCTTCTTTTTATTACCGACTCCTGAGTCCTGCATCTTCTACTAAACACATAAAAAGTAAATGAAACATACTTTGCTTTACAACGCTTTTTAAGCTGCACTGTAGCAGAAAAAACAGTATTGTGCTCAAATACACAAAAAAAAACATTAGGATTTCTGTTTCACTGCTTTCTCCAACAACTCATTTTCATTCAAACTCCTTTTTGACTGTTGTTCAGAGATCAAAGCTTGGATGGCTTTAAACTTTTTCAGTTTTAATGAGGATAAAACTGAATAAATTGTTTTATTTTAATGTTCCAGTGGTACCCACACCACCCTAGCAAGCCTCCAGCCCATTTTAAAACAGCAGAATCATGTTCTAGATTGTAGATTCTAACATAGAAAAAGAGATTAGTTAAGATATATATATATATGTGTGTGTGTGTGTGTGTGTGTACAGGGGTGGACTGACTATCTGGAGCACCGGGAGCTGTCCCGGTGGGCCGACGAACCCAATGTGGGCGGTGCCGACGAGCCATTCTGACATTTATTAATTATTTCATTCATTCATTCATCCACTCGTTTCGTTCGTCTTTCTCTCTCGCCCTCAGATTTCTTACAAATTGGGCCGGCCAATAGTTTACCGAGGCTAGCAGTGTGTTGCCCACATCAAGATGTATTATTGGTCTGTTTCTCATCGTCATGGGCTGACTGGTTCAGGGCATTGCGACAGGGCTGTCAATCACAGGCAGCACAAACCAGGGTGGGCGGGGCCTCATCGCTAGTCAGCGGGAGTGGTTGGACAGTGCCATGCCTCGGACTGTTGATGTGAAATTGGAGAAGCCGAAGAAATGTTTGGGTGGCGCAGAAAAGTTGCGGCAAAAAAGTTTGAAGTCTCTAGAGGTGGGAGCTGCTAAGTGTTCAAAGTTGACAGACCTATTTGGTCCTGGGTCAGCCTTAGTCACCCCCCTGCAGGTGCTGCTGGTGCGCCAGGAGAAAGGGCGACACTACAGTAAGTAGCATTAGCACGGGGCTGGCTAGGTTACATTTTAAACCATGATGTGTGTGTTCAATTACAATTTGAAAATAAAACGTTTTATATCTATAGCTGTCATCATAAAATATGAGCTAAAAAGGCCGTGAGTGTTGGTATTTGGGTTGATTTAGTTTAAATATATATGCCAAAGATTGGTTTCATGTGACAACACAACATTCTAAAGAGCCCATAGTTAAACAGTAATGGGCCATTCCCATCTGTACCGGGTCGGCCCGGGCCGGGTAGCCCCAGTTGGCCCCAGTCTGGCCCGGTTGTTTCCACACATCCTTGTCTTAAGCCCATGTGGGCTGATTCTACCCACCAATCAGAGGCTTGCTCTAATGGAAGGTGTGAATGGGCTGACTCTACCCACCAATCAGAGGCTTGCTCTAATGGAAGGTGTGAATTTCTTGTCAGCAGTGGGTGTGTTGGCCCTGGTCGGCCTGAAGCAGTACCCCTCGGGAAGAGGGCCGAGAATGAGCCTTGGTTGGCCCGGGAAAATTCCAGGCCACCCAGATATGTAAACAACCTACGCTACCCGGCCCGGGCCGACCCGCTACAGGTGGGAATGGGGCTTAAGTGACCCCCTTTCCATCGGAAAGGACCAGCAGCGCCAGCATGTTACCGGGCAGCACATTCTCACGTACTCTGCTGCTTGCCCCTTCCTATCGGCCGCTTATGAGAGGTGCATCGACCGCAAATGCGGCGCGACAGCGCCCATGGTAGATCAGAAAATATCCTTTTAATGCTCTGCACAGATTATTATCAAAACATATTATTTTACTTAACGCATGGTGATCAGACACATTTATTCACTGCTGTATGAAGCAGATGTGTGGTAACAGCCCTCCTGCTCTTCTCCGCTCTGCTCCTTTACCTGTTTTTTAACAGCTCCTCCGTGGACGTGGTGGAGCGATTTAATGTTCAAACTCCGTGGATTATCATCAGATCTCATTCTAGGCAATGCAGGGTGATCCAACTGATTTATTATTTGTTGCATCATGGAGGAGAAGTGTGTCAAACTGTCCCGCTGCCCACCAATTTCTCCCTTCTGTTACAGTTTCTCCTTCTCCTGCCACCCGAGGCTGGAGGAGAAACTTGAGGGTGGGGGTGGGGGGTGGGGGGGAGCACGACTGTGATTTTTTTAAATGCAGGTGTCCTGTTCCCAACACATCTGATAATCACAGGCTAACATGAAGCAGAAAAAGTAAAAAAAAAATGTTTTTATTTAACTCCCCATCCATTTAGAAAACTGCAGATATTTCCATCTATTTCATCTCCATTCTCATTATGTTCCCTCCGGCTCCGGTGGAAAGCAGGGGTGACTGAGGACAACTCTAATTAATTTTTCCTTAAAGATGCACAAGTGTATTCAAAACATGTGTGATGTTGACCAGTAGAAAGGACTTTCAGCAACATAGGAATGAATAATATGGCAGGTTTGTGAATCCAATCACTGTAAAATAATGTTCAGGGAAAACATTTGGACAGTTTCTTTTTGGAAATTTCTTCCAAAAACAAATTTTCTCCCATTGAGTTGTACTGCCTGGACCTAGCCTCTAACTGCAATATGTGATGGATAGACTAGCAGAGAAGAGTGAGCTGCTTACAAAGCTGCTCCACTGATAAGGTGGGAAATATTTAATAAAGTTATCATCACACATTATAGATGTTGTAATTCCTTATTTGTTGTTTTAATGATCCTTTACAGATTTATTGTACGTGGGTATTAATCCTTAATTTTGTGTGACCATGTACACTAAATCATCACTTATTCTCTATTACAGGCTGTTCTGATATATTTGAGGAGTCGTTCTCTCTGTTCATTGTGGGTTTGTTCGAAGACCTGCTTTCTATCTGCCACCACTGTACCAAAGTTTGGCTGTTGAGCCTCTTTTCAAATGGTAAGTTTAAAATGTTTTATGAAATCATACTTAATTGTGGACTATTAGAGACTAATGTTTCCCATGTCCCTCACAGTTTGGCCTCTTGACATGTGTTCCCCCCCCATCCATGTTTGAGGAACTGCTTTCTCTCTGCTTCCACTGTACCAGAGGTTGGCTTTTGAACGGTAAATTTATGATGTTCTATAAAATCCTACTTAATCTGGGAAGATTAGGGACTTCATGATGCATCCCATGTTCCTTTCAGTTCTCTATTGATGGTTTCTTTATGACTGAGTCACCGTTAAATCAAAGAAGTTTCAGGTCTAATGCTGCTATTTATTTAGATCATTTATCAGGATATTTAGTTTTTATTGTCCAGGTCTGTTTTTAACTAACACTGAGTGTATACTACAAGATTTTTACTGTCACAGACTAAAAACTTGAAAGGTAGCACCAGGGCTCTTCCCATTAGCCTTCCTGCCCCACCCTTAGTCATGACACAACCTCTGCTGTTATTTAACAGTATAATGAATACAAACTGATTGCTTGATTGATTGAATGGTTGACTGATATAGCTGTAAATTTTAGTCCTTGAGTGAATTTGCATTCTTTATTTGTTAACTATCACAGAATATGACTATCCTTTGTACTATTCAGAGAGGAGACGCAGAAAATTTTGCTGACTTCTATGTAGTGTCCGCGGCTAATGTAGTGGGCTGATCTGAAGAGAGAATTAATATGAAGTGTGTGTTCCCTCATTAGTCCAAAGAATCTAAGGTAATATTAAATCAAATATTCAACGACCAACCAGATTTATAGTTCATATTTATGTGGAATATCACTCATCCATCACGCTACATACAGACCCTTGGGTTGAGCACTTCTCTCTGTAACTGGTTTCTGTACTTCTTTGGTGTGTTCATGCCGTGTCGTGGTTCTAATTCCATGCTTTAGTTCTTTTTAAAACACAGAAACAGTTTTACCTGTTTTGTCGCTATGTTTCGTCTGCGGCTGCAGGCTTCCTCAGGCTGACGCTGATGGTGGCGTCATTTCCTTCTCCGTTTATCTGCGGGCAGAAGAGGACGTTGTCGCCCTCTGCTGCCCGCTCTCCCCTCTCCGATGATGCAGTCCCATGCGCGGTCCAACGGGTAAACTCCATCGTCCCTGTTCATGGTCCCACATCCACGTCTCCTTATCTCGATTGCTTCTTTAATCCATCTTTTGGTTTCTGTACTTCCTGTCCAATCAACACATTCTCACACCCGAAGTGGCTAAAACTGATGAAGGGTGACCAAGCATTTGTTTCTGACGCATTGGAAGGCGACACGCTGTGCCAGAGCATCACTTTCTGACGCCCGCGGTAAAACGGAGATTTTATCGACATTAACTTCTAACCTCTAGCGATTTAACCTTACCCTCACCGCCATCCTAACCTTAACCCAACTGTGTATGCAAAACTTTTCTAGTTGTATCGTTCCTGTCAAACATGGTTAACAGGAAATTTAGAACGAGAAACTGGGTTAAGGTTAGGAAGGTTAAATTGCTAGAGGTTAAATGTTGGTAAAATCTCAGTTTTACCATGGGCGTCGGAAAGCAAAGCTCTGGCACAGCGGATCGTCTCCCAACACGTTGGAAACAAACGCTTTGTTACCCTTCGTCAGTTTTAGCCGCTTCGGGTGTGACAATCTGTTGGTCCAATAGACAGCAGCAGGCTGTGAAAATCCACAATGTCTCATCATCGTTCAGAGTCCTTAGCACTGGCTCCCCTCAAGGCTGTGTGCTAAGTCTCCTCTTGTTCATGCTGCTAGCACATGATTGCTCTTCTAAACATTCAGGCTGCCGTTTTGTGAAGTTTGCAGATGACACAGCTGTAGTTGGATGCATCATGATGAGACCGGCTACAGGAAGGAGAACACTTAGAGGACTGGTGCAGGAAAAACAATCTCAGTTTAAATGAGAAGAAAACTAAAGACATGATTGTGGAGGGAGAGAGGACAGGAGGGGAGGACACATACATACACCCTTATGTAGTACCCAGCTATAAGTACCTGGGCCTGCTACTGAACAGCAAGCTCACCTGGGAAAACAACACTTTGAGCCTGATTAGGAAGGCTCACCAGAGGCTCTACTTCATGAGGAGACTGAGGCGTGTGGGACTTGACAGTTCAGTCCTCATCTCCTTTTAAAGATGTGTGGTGGAGAGTGTTCTGTCATCAACGTGTGGCATGGAAACTGCACCGTGGCAGAGAGGAAAGCCCTACAGAGGGTGGTGAAGGCCGCACAGAGAGTTGATGGAGGTAGCCTCCCAACCATCTCAGACATATACACCTCCAGATGCTGGAAGAGGGCCACCTGTATCATGAGGGACCCTACTCATCCAGCACACTTATTCTTTGTCCCGCTCCACTTGGCCAGGAGGCTGAGGAGCATAAAATGCAAAACCATCAGAATGAAAGCTGTGAGCCTTTTGAATGCATAATTGGACAAGAACTGTACTATAGCTCTGAAACCATTACTGACAGCTACAGACAGCTGAAGAGAATTACCTGTTAACACTGTCATAGTATTTATACTGGTCACCATGCCTTTTCGATGCTAAAGTATTTTTATCCTTATATTCATACTCTATACTGGTACTCAGGATGCAGCATTTTTATTGCATTTTTATGTGGTTTTGTTGCACTTTTAACTCTTTTGTTCCGGGACCATGCAAACGTAATTTTGTTCCACCCCATGTAAACATGTGATACAAATGACAATAAAGAATCCTTCATCCTTGATCCTCAAACGGGACACCGTTACACTCTTTCTGCCTAGTGAAGCAGAGAGGTGGGGACGATCTTTAAGTCTGGCCGAATCTAACGTACAGTAGCATTTTAGCTACATCTGCACTCCGTCGCATCAAACAACGAGGCAATAAATAATCTTAAAAGTTCCGAGGCTGATCAGTACCAACATAGTAATAAGGGTGGCCACGTTTGTTAAAAGCAGAAGTAGAGCCGAGTCAGAGCCTTCGATCCATCATCACCAAGTTTTGGGTTTTAGATTCTACATCAGGTGAAATACACACAGCAGGATGGCACTTTTAGGTTAATAGCAGCAGTCTAAACACACTTTAAATTGTAACTATTCAGAAAATTGTACACAAGAAATCATCCCTGTTGTTGTTCTTGTGAGACTGCAGTCAGATCTCTTTACTGCTCGGTGTTGCTTCTCCGGAGGTTTGTCATATCCAACAACAAAGTAGGATGCAAATTGAATTTTCTCTGGTTGTTAGTACAAGCGTGAAAAGCATTGGCTGTAGCTGAGCCTGTACATTTTTGGGGGGTAAATCGTTTTTTAAATCCTCTTCAAATGTTAAAAAGAAAACTGCTACTAGCAATGAAACTTCACAATACAAACACATGGGTATCACGGGATGTTGCTTGCATCAGCGTTTCTTAATGAGGCTACTGAAAAATAAGGTGGATAGCCTAGTTTATATTTATCCATCAGCAGCGGTACGAATTCATGCATTGCTATGATGCCTCAATACAAGAGCTCTGTTGTAGGCTGCAGAGGGAGACACAAACATGCCTATTTTTTTCATTTATTTGCTCAAATCTACAGAGAGTGCAAGCCTGTGGTTGGCCAGGATGCAACAGTAACATAAATGGCTGCAAACCAATGCCATGGTAGCTCCATTCCTTCTTGATAGGTAAGACAACTGTTTGTTCTTATGATTGTTTGACAGTTTAAGAGTTCCTGGCGTCTGAAGACAGGAGCATGAAGAAAGGGCGTTGGACTCTTGAATTGTGCATTTCAAAGTTTAGCTTGCTCGAACAGCTTTTCTAGGAACTCCTACTCTACCTTTAATGTTGCATTGGTTTGCATGGAAGTTGATACTGGAACCAACCACAAGGAGGTGCTTGTTTTTATTCATCTCCAACTTCAAGGTTCTATTCCCAGGTAGGTTGCCTACAGGCTTCAGACTGCTGCAGATTATCTGTCAACACAAACACCAAAGAAGCATTCTCACATTTGTTGTCAACACATATTTTATGATTCTTCTAAAAGTTGATCTTTGAAGTGCAGAAAACTTCTCCATCTGACCTCGGTTAACCTGGCACACCCTCCAGATCACTCTTGATCCACAGATCCCAGTCAACCGAAACAGAGGCAACTGAACTTCTTTTTGATTCCAGAAGATGTTTTGCTTCTCATCTGAGGAGATTTCTCAGTTCTTTAAAAGCAGTAATCAGAGCAAAGGGTGGGTATTTGGAAGAAAATAGAACATAAAACATGTTTTCAGTTATTTCACCTTTTTTGGTTAAGTACTTAACTCCACATGTGTTCATTCATAATGCCTTTGATGTCATGTTCAAGAAACCAATTTGAAATTATTGGAGTTTTATGACATGGTGCATTGTCCTGCTGGAAGTAGCCATCAGAGGATGGGTCATGAAGGGATGGACATGGTCAGAGGCAATGCTCAGGTAGCCCGTGGCATTTAAAGCATGCCCAGTTGGCACTAAGGGACCTAAAGTGTGCCAAGAAAACATCCCCTACACCATTACACCACTACCACCAGCCTGCACACAAGGCATGATGGATCCATGTTCTCATTCTGTTTATGCCAAATTTTTACTCTACCATTAATGCCTCGACAGAAATCGAGACTCATCAGACTAGGCAACATTTTTCCAGTATTCAACTGTCCAATTTTGGTGAGCTCGTGCAAATTGTAGCCTCTTTTTCCTATTTGTAGTGGAGATGAGTGGTACCTGGTAGGGTATTCTGCTGTTGTAGCCCATTCGCCTCAAGGTTGTGTGTGTTGCTTCACAAATGCTTTGCTGCATTCCTCGGTTGTAACGAGTGGTTATTTCAGTCAAAGTTGCTCTTCTATTAGCTTGAATCAGTCGGCCCATTTTCCTCTGACCTCTAGCATCAACAAGACATTTTCGCCCACAGGACTGCCGCATACTGGATGCTTTTCCCTTTTCACACCATTCTTTGTAAACCCTAGAAATGGTTGTGTGTGAAAATCCCAGTAACTGAGCACATTGTGAAATACTCAGACCACTAACAACAATGCCACGCTCAAAATAGCTTAAATCACCTTTTTTGTCATTCTGACATTCAATTTGGAGTTCAAGAGATTGTCTTGACCAGGACCACACAGGTTAATTAGATAATTGCGTTAAGAAGAAGTTGAACAGGTGTTCCTAATAATCCTTTACGTGTGTGTGTGTGTGTGTGTGTGTGTGTGTGTGTGTGTGTGTGTGTGTGTGTGTGTATATATATATATACACACATATATATATGTATATATACATACATACATATATATATATATATATATATATATATATATATATATATATATTAGGGGTGGGCCGTTATCGGCGTTAACGCGCTGCGGCAAAGCCAGACTCTTATCGCGCGATAAAAAAAATGACGCCGTTAATCTATTCTCAAAGTTGGGTTGGGGTCTGGGTCTATACTAAGTAAGCTATGATGGCTTTCACACATGCTTTCACATTGCGCGGATGGATACCTGGTTGGCGTGGATGTATACTCGGCGCGGATCATCGTACGTATGGATGGACGCCAGGCTCGTGGAGTTTGATGTTCCCCATGCAGCCGAACAGTCGCACCTTCGCCACCAGCAGCACTTCTCCCTTCTCATCGCGTGGGACAAGTAAATAATTTATGTACTTTCACCAGAGTTTAATCCATAAATCCGACTTTCATTCTTTTTATTTTGTTTTGTTTACCTCCGACATTTCCAGCCGGGCTTTCCCCGGGCCACACTTCACCATCCGCGGCCGAAGCAGCGCTCGGATGTGAGAAAACCGAGACAAGACTTCCTCAGACAGGTGCGGTTTCCAACTAAGTTTAGCTCTTTTAGCAGCTGTTTATTATGATAAAGTGATAAATTGTTTCTACAGGTCGTTGTTCATGTGGCTTCGACTCAAATTCACCTGTAATAATAAACGTTTTACTCATAAATTTTTATATTTGTTTAGAAAAGTTGAGCTAGGATAACTCCCCTTGCCGTTTTCAGAGACAACAACAGCAACAGTTGGCTTCTGCTCATACAGGTGAGCTGTGGCATCATTTCCAGCTCACTCCTATTCACCAGAGGCGATCCTACATGCAAACTAAAGGGGGGCATTGGAAGGGCACCCCAGAAATTTAACCCCCTCCCCAGGCCAGATAGTTTCTGTGTGTGTATGTATGTATGTCTGTCTGTATGTGTGTGTGTGTGTGTGTGTGTGTGTGTGTGTGTGTGTGTGTGTGTATATACTTTTTTCTTTAGCAGGCCATATTGTGCAGAAGAGAAGATCTAGTTTGTCACCAGACAATGTGAACAAGCTGGTCTGCTTGAGTGACTGGTGGAAGAAGGAGAAATAGAGCTTGGACTGATTGACCAAATGCTACTGACTGTAAATAGTTAATCATGACCTATTCTGTAGACCTACAGTGCAGAATTTGTTGAACTGAATAAACAGCTATTAAACACAAATACTTATTGATCATTATTTATTTTCATCATCAGTTATCGTAGTAAAACTGCTTTATCAGTCTGTGATGCATTACTGAAACAAGAAATACGCCTCCATTCTCAAAGACTTGCTTTTATTCATTATCTAGGTAGCACACACATATGCCTTTGGCAGAATTTGAATGAGCCATTTTAATCTAGATTAATCTAGATTAATTCCAAGATTACAGTGAGATTAATCTAGATTAAAAAAATTTATCTATGCCCACCACTAATATATATATATATATACACACACACTCACACACACACACACACACACACACACACACACACACACACACACACACACACACACACACATATATATATATATATATATATATATATATATATATATATATATATATATATATATATATATATATATATATATACACACACACAGCCTTTATAATTTTTTGTTGTTTTCGTTCTTTCATACCTAAAAAACTAAAATTTGTATTCTCTTAGAACAAAGTAGACCTGATGTCTCTGTTTTGAAATTTTTAATTAATTTACCGTACATCCTTTCAAAAGCAGTGGAATAAAATATACTTTATTATATAGCAGAGAAAAATCAGTTTTTTATGTTTTATTTGTGAATATTTGTCATTTGTGATGTTTTAGCCTTCTTTTTATAATTATTTATTTCTTTCAGTTGTACTAAAAAAATTGTATTGGTCAGTTAATTATAACCATGTCTAGTTTTTTCATCATACAAAAGCCTGGTTGGGAAAAAAATAAAAAAAAGTCATGAATGTTCTTTTTCAACCTTGGGTTGATATAGAATGAATCCAAAAGGACAGTGATAGCTGTCCCCACTGAGAATACTGATACCAGTTTATTTGTCCTCCGCTCCTGTGATTTACATGACATCTGAAAACATACAGACTTAGGTTGTCATTAACAGGGTGTTGGACTCCAACATGTCCTCCCACTGTGGAGTAAAATATGTTTTAGTGAAAACACAAAGATCACAATATTCATCAGGCTTCAGCTGCTGTTGTTGAAGGATAAATTGGAGGTTTTTGTCTCACATGACAATGCCTTCTATTCTCGTTTATTTTCAGCAAGTGTTTTGATTCAGTTTTGTCCTCATCCTGTGAAGAGAGTTAACACCTAAATGGTGATGCTGATTTGTTTCTGGATTGGAGCTCAAGTTTCATCCCATTCTCTTTAATGACATGTCTTCCCCAGACTGTGTGTGTGTGTGTGTGTGTGTGTGTGTGTGTGTGTGTGTGTGTGTGTGTGTGTGTGTTTGCTTGTGCGTTTGTGTGTATGCATGCATGTGTGTGTGTGATTTATTAGTTTTTAGATTTTGAGATGAGGAGTGTGTCTGTATCCAGGGGCCTCTTCCCTCCCACCTCAGTCCCTCATCCAGTGCTTGCTTTGGATACCATCATCCTCTCTCTCTCTCTCTCTCTCTCTCTCTCTCTCTCTCTCTCTCTCTCTCTCTCTCTCTCTCTCTCTCTCTCTCTCTCTCTCTCTCTCTCTCTCTCTCTCTCTCTCTCTCTCTCTCTCTCTCTCTCTCTCTCTCTCTCTCTCTCTGTCTGTGTCTCTCCTGACACACACACACACTTCCTGTCTCTCTCTTGGTGTCTCTCTGCAGTTGCTCATCATGCTTCCACTTTGAAGTCACAGCTTTCTCTTTGCCTTTTTTTGTCTCTGTGTTGCTTTGATGCACTAACATTCTGTGAATAGTTCCTCTAATGCCTGCCTCCTCGTGCCTCACTCTTCCTACTCTGCCTGTGTAGCAAACGGTGAGTTTCTTGCCTTTGAAACGACGTCCATAAATTACAACTTGTCAAGTGTCATTTTTCTTGTTTACAGCCATTTTGTGCTCCACTCCCCCATGTTCCTCTCTTGTGTTTCGCATTTAATTGCACCAATAATGTTGGTGGTGCTCACCAGCTCTGCACATGCAGCTTGTTGGCACTAAGGGGGAGCGGAAACCATTAAAATATTTTCCAGGCTTTACGAGTTTTATGTGAGTAATTTGTGTGGATATATCCCACTGTGTTACCACCAACTAGGAGAACAGAATGAGATTGTGCTGTGGTCTGTGTTACAAATAGTGAGAGGAAGTCAGAGAGCATCTGAGGGAACTGGCTGAAGGGTAAGAGGAGGTGTTAGAATAGAGGAGGGGGAGGAGAATAAAATGACAGTAACAGGGAGAGTTTAGTCTGCACAGGAAATCTGTGCTAAGTGTTCCTAAAGAGCTTGTGTTTTTCCACCCCTACACAAACAGTGTAATTTATTGCATGTCTGTTGAAGTCAGCAGCCCTTTATAACCCCACAATAATTTCCCATATGTTCCATATATCACCAGAGGGGCAGAGAGAGAGAGAGGGAGAGAGAGAGAGAGAGAGAGAGAGAGAGAGAGAGAGAGAGAGAGAGAGAGAGAGAGATTGAGGAAAATAAAAGACTGAGTCAGCAAATATGTTCAAGACTACACACATACGCACGCACGCACGCATGCACGCACGCACACACACACACACACACACACACACACACACGGGAGTTCAGCTGCAGCTGGGATAGTAACCTACTCTTAATCAGCCCTATGTTGGTATATGAATGCATGTATTCCCTGCACATCCTCACACCTGTGGGTGGCCTATGAAATATTAAACACTCCTGTTCATGTTGTTTACTTTCATCATTAAGGGAGAGTTCCTGATAATAGAAAACTTCCCTTCTCGTCTGCCTGTGCAGCAGGGAGTGCCTTGTAAGGGTCTGGCACAACTTCCGCTCCTCCTCTAGGATCAGTTTGTTTTTGTCAGAATCAATGTGCCGTGATGAGGCTGACAAAAGGAAGGAGAAGTTTTTTTCTTCGCCTGAGGTTTGGCTGTGGATTGTTGATAATCTGTTTCTCATCAGTGTGTTAGCATGCTAGTGACAAAAATGTGCTATCTTAGCATGAACAAATCAATACATAAGTATGTAAAAAATAGCCATTTTGATACTCTATTGTGAATGTTTAATGTATTTTATTTAGACCAAACACAAACTTACATTGAGCCTAAATATATCTTTTTATAAAACAAAATGTTTAACTTATGTGCAGACACACTGCAGTCCACGACTTGAGCTAATAAACAGTAAAATTGAATGTTAGTGTGCTTTTCTTCTAAAACAATCTAAAAACTTTGTAGCAGGGCCTAACAATGCATTTTTACACCACCATTCATTTTTTAGCAGAATCGGTTCTGTGCTGCACAAACAGTAGCAGCAGTAGTGTTCTGTGCAGTAAAGCCTTATAAAATAACGTTCACATTAAAGGGATATTTCAGATCTTTTGAAACTTGTTTGTGTTAAAAGAACAGTCAATATCTTGCCTGTGTTGTTCTTTGAAAAACTTTATTTTGGAGAAACAAAGTTCCAGCTAAAAACTTTTGTCTTAAAACAACTCGAATCTCAGAGCTTTCATTGCAAGTCACTTTCATTTTATGAACGTTTCCACTCTCAAAACTTTTACCTTCAATTTATTTTGTGGAGTGCCAATAATGGTAGCTTCAGTTTTATTGCTGTTTAATTGAAGAAAGTTCGCGGAACGTTTGTGTGCCAGACAGGTCACCTCACGCTACTTTAGCAGTGTTAGCAAAAAGTTTTTAGTAATGCCTGTCAAACTAGCAGACGTGGGAGTGTTTCACGCAGGACATTGTTGAAGCATGTAGGATAATGTCTTCACATGCTTCAGATTTTTAAATTTTAACAGTGGATGATGTAGTGACCTCTAATATTTACATATCATACATGATTTTATTGCAACAATATTCTGTAGAAATAATTTTTGAAAGAACGTTCAATGTGACTTTCTGCAAAATGCAAACCATTTTGTACCATGAGGCTTAGACAGTGACTCTGCTCAGAAAATAAAAGAAGCAAAATTGATCTGAAAATTATTATGATCATAGGCTAATTATTAGGAACACTGGAAAGCATCAAGAAACATCTGTAAAATATTTCCAGAAATTGTAATGATCCATAAGTGGTTATTATGAGCATAATTGTCCACTTTTAAAACCACAGCGTTTGTGTGACTGAATGATTAGCGTTGGTGAGAGTTGAAGCTGCAGCTAGTGAGGTACACCATAAACTCTGGTCTAAACACTCTTGGGAGTCTTACGGTAGTGAGCAATTACTACACTTTTTATGGTAGGATGCCTCTGGCATTAGAGGAAGTATAGTTGTTTGCCATATTGCTGTTATAGTTCTGAATAGTATAGTTCTGAATAGTATAGTTCTGAATAGCATAGGGAGTTATTAACTTGACAGTTGGGCTACTTTGATAAAACGCTTCTAAGAGCAAAACGTTGTTTTGTTTGATGGTTTAGATCTGCACAAAGGTTACAATAATAAGATAAGTGTCCTTAAATCTTCAGGTGCACAGATCAATGAGAAAGCCCTGCTGCAGGTAACTGCAGAGATCAGAGATGATCTGTGAAGCATCTTTGAAATAAATATCTATGTCTCAAACACCGTACAATTAGTCAACAGAGTTTGCAGTTTGTGGTCTTCCGGAAGTTTTCTTAAATTTGCAAGTTAAGAGAAGAAGCGCGTCAGTCAACATGTCCAATGATTAGTTTCAATATTTGTCAGACAATTTTAAAAGACGTCAGTCCGACAGGTTTTCGCAAACAATGCATTTGTGTTAGGTACAGATCCAGTCCACCTTGCACTTGCAGGTGTCATGGGAGCCGCCCGCTCTGAGCGCACCCACTAGAGTCATTTCTAATTTTGAATAGAAAATAAATCTAGCTATGCAGTATAGAATTGACTCAGCTGAGTTTAGCTTTGTCTTGTCCTAAAATATTGATATGAACAATGAACAGTGTGAATCAGTGTGTAAGGAAAGCGGCATTAGTAAACAGCCCCATTGTGACTAGCTGTTAGCCTGTCGGTCCAATCAGAATTGATCTAAATGGTTTCAATAATTCAAAGAGCTTTCTACAAGTTAGACTTCAAAAGGTGAATTATTGCTTTAAAGAATATGTTTATGACAATCCTCATACTAAGCAAACATGCAGCGACAGTGGAGAGGAAAACTCCCTTTTAACAGGAAGAAACCTCCAGAGGATCCTGGCTCAGTCCTCGACTCACTGGGGATCGAGAAGACAGAGCACACACACACACACACACACACACACACACACACACACACACACACACACACACACACACACGCACGCACGCACGCACGCACGCACGCACGCACGCACGCACTCACACACACGCGCACGCACACACACACACATATTGTTTCTATGGTTACATTGTGATTTCATAGTAAATATTCTATTTGGTGAGAGAGACTTTATCGCATGTATTCTAGAGAATCTATGATTAAACGGGTAAACTAGTAGTAGGACATTCATTGTCATGGAAAGTAAAGTGTTATTATCAGGAGAGGGAGAATTATTAAATGGTTAGCAACAGTATTCAAAACAATGGTCCCATGAGGCTACCACAGCTCAGCAGAACATCATTGTAGCTTCTTCTAGGGAGAAAAACACTTAGAGAAAAAATAAAGTTAACAGCTGAAATTGCAGGAAATAATACACATAAAGAGCAGATTGTAGAAAAAAGTAGTAGAGTGTGGAAAGTGGTCAGTGTGTCCTCCAGCAGTCTAAGCCTATAGCAGCAGAACTACAGAAATGACTCTGGATAACCTAGCCTTTTAGATGGAGGAATGTTGGAGGCAGGGCAAGGGAGAGTCATCTTTACCGACTGTACACTCCACCTCCCTCTACTCCCCCACTTGTCCAGATCTAGGATAACATCAGATTTTAACCATAGGCCCTATCAAATAAAAATATTTTAGCCTAGTCTTAAACATAGTCAAGGTGTCTGCCTCATGGAATAAAGCTGGGAGTTGGTTCCAAAAGAGAGGAGCCTGATAACTAAAAGATCTGCCTCCCATCCTATTTTTAGATATTCTGGGAACCACCAGTAAACCTGCAGTCTGAGAGCGAAGTGCTCGGTTAGGAACCTATGGAACAACCAGGTCTCTGATGTATGATGGAGATTGATTATTAAGAGCTTTATATGTGAGCAGAAGGATCTTAAAATCTATTCTGAATTTAACAGGTAGCCAATGTAGGGAAGCTAAGACAGGAGAGATATGATCTCTCTTTTTAATTCTCATCAGAACTCTAGCTGCAGCATTTTGGACAAGCTGAAGACTTTTAACTACATTCTGTGGACTTCCTAAGAGTAATGAATTACAGTAATCCAGTCTTGATGTAATAAATGCATGAACTAGTTTTTCAGTATCACTGCTGGAAAGGATGCTTCTAATCTTAGCAATATTCCGACAGTGGAAAAAGGAAATCCTACAAGCCTGTTTAATGTGGGATTTGAATGACATGTCCTGGTCAAAGATAACACCAAGGTTCCTTAATTTGTTCTCAGAGACTAATTTAATGCCATTCAGGTCAGGTGATTGACTAAGCAATTTCCTTTTCTGAATTTCAGGTCCAAAGATGAGAACTTCAGTCTTGTCTTGATTTAAAAGCAAAAGTTTTGAGTCATCCAATTTTTTATGTCTTCAAGAAAAGCCTGTAATCTAACTAACCGATTAGGTTCATCAGGGTTAATGGATAGATATAATTGAGTATCGTCAGCATAACTGAACTACCAGCAAAACCATCCCTACAGCACAATATCTCAATCCAAAATGACTTCATATCTCTGGCTCCTTCAAAGGCAGTTCGAAATCTGGGTGTTGTGATTGATAAACACCTGACCTTTAAAGATCATGCCCGTTCATGCCACTTTGTGCTGTATAGCATATGAAAGATCAGACCATACCTAACACAACATGCCACCCAGCTCCTGGTGCAATCTACTGTAATCTACTGTAATCTCCCACCTCGATTACTGCAATACCCTTCTAACTGGTCTTCCAGGCTGTACTGTGAGACCTCTTCAAATGGTCCAGAACACAGCGGCGCGTCTGGTCTTCAATCAGCCAAAAAGAGCACATGTCACCCCTCTGTTCATTGAACTCCACTGGCTACCGCTAGCAGCACGCATCAAATTCAAATTGCTAACACTAGCATACAAAGTCCGAGATGGTACGGCTCCCATCTACCTGAATCCTCTTGCAAAGGCTTACGTCTCGGAACGGCCGCTCCGATCATCACAGGATCGTCGGATAGCAGTGCCTACACCACACTCAGGACAATCCAGACTTTTCTCATGCATCGTTCCACAAATGTGGAATGACCTTCCAAGCACTACCAGAACTGCGGATTCCTTTTCAATTTTCAAGAAACTCCTGAAGACCCTGCTCTTCAGAAAGCATCTTCTTAACTAGCACCTTGCCTGCACCCGTCCCCCCTCTCTACTGTCCACTCCTTGTTCCCTACTCTCCATGACTTATGTCAATGTTGTTGTTGTTATTGTTGTTGTTAGTCTCAAGGGCAATATGCCGATTATCACATGTAAGTCGCTTTGGACAAAAGCGTCTGCTAAATACATAAACATAAACATAACAGTGGAAGTTTATCCCATGCTGTCTAATGATTTTACCAATTGGGAGCATATATATAGTAAAAAGAATTGGTCCAAGCACTGAACCTTGTGGTAATCCACAAGTAACCCTGGAGTATGAAGAAGATTTGTCATGTACGTTTACAAAATGAAATCTGTCAGACAGGTAGGATTTAAACCAGCCTAGCGCTGTTCCTTTGATCCCTACAACATGTTCAAGCCTTTCTAAAAGAAAATTGTGATCTACTGTGTCAAAAGCAGCACTGAGATCTAACAAGACTAGAACAGACACAAGATTCTTATCTGAGGCCATGAGAATATCATTTGTAACTTTCACTAATGCAGTTTCAGTGCTGTGATACTCTCTAAAAGCAGACTGAAATTCTTCAAACAGATCATTAATGTTTAAATGCTCACATACTTGGATGGCCACTATTTTCTATAATTCTTTGGTTCATCTGGATCCAGAGAAGGCTTCTTAAGTAAAAGTTTGACTACAGCGACCTTACAATCCTGTGGTACGTATCAATTTACTGAGGGTAGATTGATTATATCTAGAATGGGGGCAGTAACCAAAGGAAATGCATCTTTAAATAATTTGGTTGAGATTGGATCTAAAATGCAAGTTGAAGGTTTAGATGAAGCTAATATTTTTGATAACGCTGAAAGCTCAACTGGATCAAAACGGTTCAAACACAGACGAGGTTCTACAGTTACCTCTGATGCTGCCTCACTTAATGAGGGAGAAGAAATCACATTAGGGAGGATGCTACTGATTTTGTTTCTAATAGAATTAATTTTACTTGTGAAAAATCCCATAAAGTCGTGTCTGCTGAGGGCTAAGGGAATAGATGGTTCAGAGCTATGATTCTGTGTAAGTTTGGCAACTGTACTCAAAAGACATTTAGGATTATTCTTATTATCTTCAAGTAGTGATGAAAAATAAGCAGTTTTGCTTGTTGAAGCTTATTTTTATAAAGCACAAGACTATTTTTCCAGGATACGTAGGACTCCTCCTGGTGTGTAGAGCGCCATGTTCACTCCAATTTTCTAGAGTTTTGTTTTAAAGTTCTTAAATGAGAATTCAAACCAGGTAGCCAACTTCCTGACCCTAATTACCTTCATTTTTAAGGGGGCAACATCATCTAATGCCACACGTAAAGAGGAAGTAACATTATGAACTAAAGCATCAATTTGTAAAGGACTAGAAATAAAAATATTGCCCTCTGATACGTTCCTCTGAGAAGCTGAAGATAGTAAAGATGGAACAGTTGATTTAAAAGATGCAACAGCGTTGTCAGATAGAGACAGACTATAGTGAAATTTACTTTCATGTCTCAAGAACTCCGTTATAAAAAACTCAAAGGTTATCAAAAAGTGGTCCGAGAGGACTGGATTATGTGGAAATATTATTTCCTCACTCTCTATGCCATAAGTCAGCACAAGGTCTAATGTATGATGTCAAGAGTGGGTGGAGCTATGTATTATTTGGGTAAAACAAACTGAGTCTAAGATATTACTAAAGGCTACATTGAAGCAATCATTTTCAATGTCCACATGAATGTTGAAATCCCCCACTACAATGAACTTATCAGTATTTAAAACCAAATCAGATAAAAAATCAGAGATCTGATCCAAAAACTCATAGTAAGGGCCTGGTGGACGATATAAAACTACAAACAAGAGTGGTTTTACGGTTTTGCAATATGGATTAGGAAAACTAAGAATAAGATGTTCGAAAGAACTGTAACTATTAATTGGTAAGGGATTGACTAATAGGTCTGAATGAAAAATGGTTGACGTAACTCCTCCTCCTCACCCTGTACTTCGAGCAATATGATGATTTAAATAATTAGAAGGAGTCGACTAGCATAGTCCTCTTGCTGCAGCCAGGATTCTGTGAGAGAAAGCAAAGAAATCTGATTATCACAAATAAAGTTATTAACCAACAAAGTCTTAGAAAAAAAAGATCTAATGTTCAATAACCCACATTTAACTTTTCTAGTTTTCTGCTCAGTTGAATTTGTTTTAATATTTATGAGATTTCCATGATTTGCTTTATTAAGCCTGATATTTAATCTGTGTGGTTTTGGCCATGGGCAGGACACTGTCTCTATGGGGTACTGGGTGGGTAACAGTACAGAAGCTGCAGAGGGGTGGGTTAAACTACGACTCTGCTTCCTGGTCTGGACCCTGGGTTGTCATGGAGGACTAATAAAATTGGCCATGTTCCTAGAAAGAAGAGCTGCTCCATCCAAAGATGGATGGATGCCGTCTCTTCGCATCAGACCAGGTTTTCCCCAGTAAGTTTTCCAATTATCAATGTAGCCCACGTTGTTTTCAGGACACCACCTAGACAACCAGCAGTTGAAGGACAGCATGCGGCAAACATGTCATCTCTGGTCCGATCAGGCAGGGGGCCAGAGAAAATTATGGAGTCCGACATTGTTTTGGCAAACTTACACACCGAAGCAACATTAATTTTAGTGACCTCCAATTGGCGTAACCGAGTGTCGTTACCGCCAGCGTGAATAACAATCTTACTGTAATTACGCTTATCCTTAGCCAGCAGTTTCAGGTAAGATTTAATGTCGCCCGCTCTGGCCCCAGGTAAACATTTAACTATGGTTGCTGGAGTCTCTAATGCCACGTTTCTGACTATGGAGCTGCCAATGATCAGAGTTGGCTTGTCAGTGGGCGCTTCACTAAGCGGGGAAAAACTATTAGAAACGTGGACGGGTTGGTGGTGTCCCGCGGGCTGAGTTCTATGCTTCCTGCGTACTGTCACCCAGCCGGCCTGAGGTCCCGGATGCTCGGGTTCTGCTGGAGGACCGCTACGGGGTGGTTATGAGCTAGTTAGCCCCGCACTAGCTAAGTAGCTACGGCTATCTATGGGCTTTTCAACAGTGCAGAGCTGGGCCTCCAATTCCGACACCCTCGCCTCCAAAGCTACAAAAGTGCTACATTTATTACACGTACCATTATCACTAAAGGAGGCAGAGGAGTAACTAAACATCTGACACAGAGCAAGAGATAGGAGATGGAGAAGCAGAGACAGAAGTAGCCATAGCCATGCTGAGGCTAAGCTAACTGGATGAGCAACTCGTTCAACACCAAATAAACTGCATGCAAAGTCAAATGGTTCCCTAAAAGCTAGGTGGAACAACAGAAAATGTGTGTTTTAGCATGCTTATGTGCTACAATAACTCAGAGATATCCTAGTACAGAGAAATTTAATTAATTTTAGCGAGCCACAAACACCGAACAGCTACACGTAGTGCAACACTGAAAACAGGAAATGCCTTACCGCAGATACTACCACCAACACAAATTAATTTATTTGTTATCATTGTCATTAAATTCAATATGGACAGATGACTTGATTATGACTTGAAAATTCAAAGTTAAGGACTTGGACTTCCACATCAACTTACAAAGCAGTGACTTGGTCAAAAACTGCTACCTGGCTTCATATATATTCACCTTATGAGTTACCTTTGAACTGCAGTTCTAAAAGATCTACTGACCGCAAAAACAGCGGAGTGCACGCTGCGCACCAGCCGCACTGCTGAGGTGCGTCACCGGAGGACAAAACAGGTGATGCTCTCTTCTCCACAGCAGTGAAACACATCAGGCACAAATTAAAGACAGAAAACACAAAAGGAAATGAGCCGACATGAACAATCGCGTGTTAAATTTGGTTTTGAGGTGGCGACACCTGATCTGATAATGTTACTGTGGCCGTGCTCAGGACGCAGATGTCTGGAGCACGTCAACGATCAGAGCTTTGCATGCGTAAGTTGGTTACGTTTAGGATGGGGGTGAGGGGAAGGTTAAATTGCAAGAGGGTAAAGGTCACAATTCGGTCAAATGTCCGTTTTATTGCGGGCGTCAGATACCGATGCTCTGGCACAGCGCGTCGCCTCCCGACACGCAGGGGCTTGTCACCTGCTGTTTTTTTCCGAGGACTGCATCTTGTCGATCATTATCACGTGACAGCGACTAGTCTATGAAAGGCATAAAAAGTCACTACAGGGCAGTGAAGTCGACTAGTTGGTACAACCCCTAGCAGTGACATTCATATGTGCTATTTGTGGTTACTCAATACGCTAAAATTCTACTTACAACAGCGACCTGCACAGAACCCAACTAATGCTGCTACATCATAAATACTGCTACTCTGTATTTATTTGTAAATATTACTGTTGATTTTACATTTAAATATTCAGCATTATTTTCTCATATTATTTTACATTTTGTACCAAAGGGAGTGGCACTCCAATATCGATGTACCATGTACAACAATAAAGTCTATTCTATTCTATTCTATTCTATTCTATAATCCTGTCAGTAAACATCTCATACCATCAATTTAATCAACGTCTAGTGTCATTTCCTCAGCTGTGGCATTATAATGATGTGAACTTCACCATCAAAAGAGAAAAGAAGACACTGCTAGCCCCCTGTTGGTCTGCATGGTGTAGCCAAAGACAGAACGAGTTTTTGGAGTAGGGTGCTGGTTTGTGGGGGGTTGGGTTGAGGCGCTAAAGAGCCGATCGATCTCCAGCTGCAGGTGGCCGAGCTGGAGAAGGCGCTGAAACCTGTCCTGACTGCAAAGCAAACTACATCCAAGCAAAAAAGGTACAGAGAGAGGGAGCAAACTCTTCAACACATAATACAAGATGTTTGTGGAGTAAGAGCTGCTGATCCACATGCTGAATCCCTTGTTCTGACTCTTTAGACAAGATGAAAAACAGCTGGAATGCAGAAGTCAGTGATGGCATTTTAAAACCTTCACAGCACTAAAAGCTAATTCAACAAGAAGTTCAAATCTCTTCATCATTTGGGCGAATAATGCTCTCCAGCTCAGCCTGTGATGCACAGAGAACAGTACTGCTTTCTTATTTACAAATGTGTAATTAACAGCTCAGAAAAGGCTCCCTTTGAAATGGCAGATGTGATGACACTGAGATTAGACATCGCTCTTATCGTTTCACAGGCCAGAGTACCACACCATCACAAATATGGAGCCCGTTGCTTGTTCACACACACCAGATGCATTTAGAAGTAACAATGCCATTAAAGTGATTTCTTTCCATGTATCCACAAATGAGTGAATCATCAAGTCATCCAGAGAGAGCTGCAACTCCCCTGCAACTGCTTATTCATAAAGAAATAGGTTAAGCCTTGATGTTTAAATCACAGAGTGTAAATCTCTTAAAATCCTCTCATATGGCTGTTAAGACAAAAGGGTCTTGTTTGGAAACATGCATTTGAGATGATGCGGTACAATGGCAGCTGATATGGTTGAATCCCTATAGGGCACAATGGTGAGATGGATGCTAAACCACCGAGACAACGGAGGAAAAAAAGAGTTGGTTTGGAAGAATAAGTATTTTATTTCAAAGTTTGTCTATCCTGAGCTCGGGCAGCTCTGCAGTCATACAAGTTAGATTAAAATGAGAGAATGATTTGGTTCTTGGGTCCCTGGGGATGGAAACTGTCTGGACACAGTGGGCACTCAATAGCAGATCGATAACTGCAACGGCAGACCAGACTCACCCTGGCTCCATCCTCGCGCTGTCTGAACAACCAGAATTAATCTTTTTTTTTTTATGTTGCACTATTTGCAAATGATTGAAGGTTGCCTGAGGCTGAGGAGCCTTTGGTGAGAAAATAAAACTTAAGAACATCGTTCGTGCCTCATAACTACCTGTGTCCACAGATACCGCGGTGAAAAGAACAGATGTGTTTAATGTAAGTGCAGCCATGCCTAAATTCAACTGAAATGCTGTTCGGCTGCAACACCTTGTTATTTTAGGCCTGTGCCTTAAAGGCCAGGCGGTAATGGGGGGTGGGGGGTTTACTAGCTCTCCAGAATTGAACAAACAGCCTCTTTTTGCTCTTTCAATCTGTCACATGGGGAAATTATTATTCCTTACGTGCAGCGGTAAAGAACTGATATATAAGCGGTGATGAATCCAGCGTGTTACAGCTGAGGCTACCAATCTGGCTCATGAGAATAGAATCAAAAGAAAATTGGATCCTGCTCGAAACCCCGTCTCCTCACTGGATACTTGATGAAAGCCATTTGCTCAGAAATTTGTATTAATGCTCCCAAAGACTGTATGAAGATGAGAGAAAGATAAGTTGCAGAGGCTTGAAAATTTTCACAGACTGCAATTGCCTCTTGCGAGATAAGGGTTTTCTATTTCGCTCCTGAGGATAGAGTCTTGTAACAAACAAAGACGCAGAAAAAGAGGGAAATCACATTGTTGCTTAGCTGAAATGACTGAAATGTCAAGGACTTTCATTACCAGAAAGGCCTTGTAAAAACTCTCGTGTCTGAATGAGCTTCTGTGAATAGGCTGGATCATTCACCCACCATGCTATGCAAACAAGTTGTCCAAGTTTTTTATTGTTTCAAAGGACCTTGTGACATACTAAAAAAAGCAGGCAGTGTCTTGGACACACATGCCATCCCAGACTCTTTCACGCCCAGGCTAAACGTTTAGCCACCCAGGCTAATTAACTGCTGTGAAAGAGCGTGCATCAAAGGGAGGCGGAATTCAGAGGCTCTCTGACCAACCCTCGGGTCCAGAGGTCAGCCCTCTCCAAGACAGAAGTTAGGACGTCCTGGCCCCGGACCTCTGGACGCTCACCCTTAACCCTTGCACAAGCATATCAAAGCCCCGACAGCAGAGGGCTGCACAGACGTCCCCCAACAATAACAGGAGGACATCAAAGACTTTTGTTGGAAAAAGATGAGAGGAAAAAACAATAACATAAAAATGAGCCAATATCAAATTCCCTCGTATTCTGCAGATATTCCAAAAGATGAATATAATTAATCTCTCCAAGTTGTCGTGGGTCTAAAGGGACCTTGCTGTGCTGCAGGCTCCTTGGGGCACTTGAGGAGAATTATGTGATTAAACAGACCTGTGAATTCTGGACACAGGCGGAGAGACGAAAGCTTCAGTCCTCTTCATAGTGCCCCTAATGAAGTGGCTGGTGGCTTCGTCATCCCTGGCTGGGCCTTGTGCAGCCTGTTCACAATCTGTCTAATGACAGAGCGGGGGCTACAGAGCGCACCAATGCTTCCCAATGAGCCACAAAAGGAGATCACAGGCTCCATTGTGGCTAGGCACAGGAGCTTAGCACTCATCAGACCCAATAAACCTGTCTCTAGTCAGGGTGGGACACACCCCTCTGCTGCTGGCCAAGAGCCCCACACAGCACACTCCTTCAGTTGACAGTGGTCCTGTCTGTCATTATGACATCAGGCTGTCTCTCTCTCTTTGGATTCACATGTTGACATTGGAATAAGAAGCATTTTTCCCTAATTGCCTCTGCTGTTGTGTCTACTGTAGGAAGGATAATGTATGGCTATGTATTTTCATGCATCGGGTGTTTACTTGCCTGCCCTTTTGCCTCCATTTTAAACAGGGCCACTCCTCTTGGCCTGCTCTGCCTCCTGGAGCTGCTGCCAAACGTATGCAAATGAGCATGTCCACAATGGCACCCACAGCTGCACGCAGTCGGCCAAAGACAGAGGACAAGGCGGTGATCCCTTTCATCCGTAACCCCTGATCCCCTCTCAGTGACACGTCATGTTCACCCCAACACTGGTCTCCGCCAAAGAACCATGTCGCCACACAGCCCAGATACCCACTCCCTGCAGCTTTTCTCCATATGCACAGATGAGTCTTTGGCCTGGCTCTGAGGAACTTTGGGCCAAGAGTCCAGAATCTAATCAAACATTTTGCATCCTCATCCACATGCCATCAACTATTCGATCTTCAACATCAAAATGAAAAATGTGGGTACAGATAAACAACCTGCGCCTTGTTCCATGTTTTGTTGTGTTTTGGATTTGGGTGTCGTCATTGTATGGGCTAAAATTACTGCAGAGTGGACGAGGGCAGAGACAGGGAGGAGGGAAGAGTGGGGGTAAAGAGCCTGATTGCTTTAATCTCAGTGCTCGCGGCGCACCCCTTTTCATAAAGCTCTTTGGCCGTGTGATTCAGACCCAGGCCCCACTGTTCTGCGCCCCACCATTGTTCTCACATGAAAATCAATTCCCTTGAAGACCCTCCTTAATCCCGCTTTTGGCGTCAACAATGGCCACTTGTGCACGGCCCTGATAGACTAAAAGCTGGGATGATGTGGCTGTCTGCTCTGATTCCAGCCCATTCAGGTAATGGCGGCCCACGTAACTTTGTAGTGCCAAGTGCAGGACTCGACAGGAAGACGTTTGCGATCATAATTTCCTGCAGTGCAGACGCCCAAGCACCCTACGCAACCACAAAACTTTTAATTAGAGCAGACAACCACAGAGATTAGAGATCAGCCTGCAACAATGACTGTCCCTTTGAACGGCCATCGGCCTCTGTCCCCACTGAGCCCACATGGAGAATATCATGCTATGATCACAGTAATAACAAGCACCTCAACAGTGCTCTCTACACCAGAGCCTAGGTTCTGCACATCTGCACAGCTCTCTGTTCATCTGAACACTTATTTTTAAGAAGTCTTCTTCTGAGATGTCCAAAGCGCAATCCTGAGCGACTTCTCTCGATTTTGATTTCAGCAGTCTGTTTGTGCCTCCAAGACAAAAGCAATCCTATCTTCGCTTGTGTTTTTTTTTTTTTTTTTCACAAGTTCTGATGTCCACTAAATCATTTTTTATTGGATTCACAGATCAAAACAGTGCAGGTTCTGTGCCCGCTGGACTCCAGATGTAAGCTTGGATGCAGCCTTCCTCTAACCCACAGGAGAAGCAGCAAACAACAGCCGCGCAACAACCTCACTTAATTACAGTCGGAGCTATATCTAAAAAATCCTGATGAGGAAACACAAAGGCTTAAGTCCACAGAGTAGATTTGATTACTCGTTCTTGTCCCTACCTTTTCTGTGTTTGCGAAAGAAAAGGAACAAAGGAGGAACCCTACTGATCGAGAACCAGCAGAACAGTGAAACAACAGGACACAACTGATCGCTCATGCATGGCTGGGATTAGGATAAAAGTAGAAAGAGCACAGAGAAGAAAGCAAACAACAAAAGGAACAGGGGACTGACAAACTTTTTTTCTTTTTCTTTTGTGGTGAAAAGGATGGAATGAAAGGTCTGGCCATATGAAAAGATAGAGAGGGAATGATTACCAAACAGAGGCGGTCCTTTTCAGCCTCTGTACGCCTCCACGCTCACTCTTTTTAACCAGCTACATGAAAGATAAGGCTTGAGTCTCTGGTGACCAATCTGACACAAACACAGCAGATAAAAATGAATTGTTCATCAAGATATTAGTATTAATTCATTCCATGTTTGTTTTAAGACCAACTCCATGCTGTGCCAACCTTTTTCCATGTGAACTTCTAAGAGCACAAAACTGGAACATTGAGATTGCCATTGACCAACTGGCTTGTGAAAGTTGTTCATTACACACCGACTAACAAGACAGCAGTCTTTTCAGCCCCTGCCTCCGCTAAGTGGAGATCATCCAACAATACTTTGAGTGTCTCCCCTGCCTTTGGACTCAGTTCAAATTATATTCTGTTCCTTATTTATCTCCCTCAACAAAAATAGGAGGGGAAGGCAAGTGATTAGAATCCCCGTCTTTGACTTCTTTTCATTGAAGGGGGCATTTGTGAATGTGAGGAGGTGATTGGCTACGCCTCTATTTCAGCTGGCTCGTTTTAAGTGGTGCACCACTAGTCCTCTCTTAACTTGTCTGGAGGTGAATGAGGTCACGGTGAGGGTAGGAAACGAGTCACAGGCTTTCTTTATATTATGATTATGCAGATAATGTGCACGTTATGGGCCTAACTCACAGTAAAACTAAGAATATATCCAAACACATCTAAAAGCAACATAATTTAAACATTATTTAACTAGTTGGCCTGCATTGCACACCTTCTAGCTATGTTTTAGATTATTAACCTATCATTTATCCTGTTTCATTCTGCTGTTTGACCTATATATTTTGCTTTTATTTGTTTTTATGTATGTCTTTTCTTGTGGGGGTTGTTGATGTTTTAGTTTTGTTTTTTTATGTGAGTACAGCACTTTGGTTTGTCTCCTGGTCAATGGAAGGTGCTTTAGAAACAAAGATGATGATGATGACGATGATGATGATGATGACGATGATGATGATGATGATGATGATGATGATGATGATGGTGGTGGTTATCGTACATTTTAAAAGTATCTTTAAATAAAACTTTCTTTAAAGGAGTTGTTCGTTTATAATTTATCAAACCTAACATTAAATATAATTATCGTCTCTATTAATTTGGTCAGTTTGGTGTCATTTCATGTTTAGCTTTATATTACCATGCTATTATGTGGGTGTAAAAAAAGAAAAACTAAGTTTCTTTTCCACTTTTATTCTGTCAGAAATGATTAAAATGATTAAAGGTTAAATATTTTAATTTTGCATCGATCCTTTTATCACACCCTGTGCTCAGTACTGCACTAAATGAGGAATAATTCACTTTGTTTTCCAAGTGAACAACACATAAATGAAGACAAAAAATAAATAAAACATGATTCAAATGTGTTTCTTAAAGGGATTTATGCAAATGTTTTTGGCAAAATGTCATAAAAGTTATTCAAATGGATTGAAAATTGCTTTGACCTGTAGTCTTTCTTGTTGATCTTTGCCATTTTATAGCGTTGTGTCATGTGTACATTTAGCATTAATGTCATATCAATAAAATAAATAAATAGCAGATTATTTTTATATGGAATAATATCTCACATAAACTTCAAATACATCATAGTTTTAAATAAGACAGCATGAAGAGAAACAGTTTAACCTGTTTAATTCAATAACCACTTTAATGGGCTTTATATGCATCATGTCTCATTAATCATACACTGATTCTGCTAATGAAGCAACACATCAAAATATGATCTGACACCTGACTCCAGTAAAACACGGTGACACCGCAGCATCATTTAGGAATATGTGTTTATGAATTTTCTCTGATCAGTGATGAAAGTTGATTTGACCAGAATATGAGAGAGAGAGAGAGAGAGAGAGAGAGAGAGAGAGAGAGAGAGAGAGAGAGAGAGAGAGAGAGAGAGAGAGAGAGAGAGAGAGAGAGAGAAAAGAAGCCTGTAATTGTATGACAGAAATGTTTCATCAGAATAAAAAGTACACTTAAACATGACTTGAAAGGTGACTTTTTAAATGGCTTTCTTGTGAAAAGTCTCACAGCGGCCAACAAATTGTTTTTAAGCTTTTATTAACATTTCTTTATGAAACTTTTTTGTCCAGTTTCTGTTTAAAACTGTCAAATTTGCATTTCTGCATCTGTCAAATGAAGAATCGACTTAATAAGCCCCTCTGTGGGATCCCATTGATGTGATTTTTGATTACATTAGTTATTCACAATTCAAGAGACCTGTGTTGCCAAGAAATCAGACGCTTTACTTCAGTTGCTCGTCAGAGGGAGGAACACACAAGTTAAGACACAGAACCCAACAATAACAGATGTGCAGAAACACAGAAGACCTTCAGTCATCAGAACAGACGGCGTATGTTATTCGGATGCTCGCTTAAGTGTCTCTTTCTCTTTTGAGGAAGTTCTCTCCATTATCCTCAAGTATAAATCACACATGTCATCAAAGTGGCTTTTATTTATTATTTTTGAAAACAACGGAGTCTGTCCCAGAATGCAGGAGGCTTTGGGGGAACGTCCCACCCCCCCAGTCCTCTTGCATCTCGTCGATGGCTCTGCTAATCGCCATGACTGACTGACCTTTAGGCCAGTCCCCTTCTGGGATTTACAGCTTTCACTGGGTTGACCTTTGCTTCCAACACTCCTACAGACACTCTTGTCTTGTGAATTCAGCCTCAGTGCTGGACAAGACCTGCTGCTGGCCGGTGTGTAGGCTACTACCACTACCTCAGCATGTCAAAACCTCTCTAGGTGGTATATGATTCAGTCAGTGGTTCAATAACCCCCACCTCTAACCACCTCATTTACCCCCCACCTGCATGAGGAAAGTTTCCCTCATGGCCCGGAGCAAGGTGGACCTGCTTAAAGCTCGGCCTAATGACGTGTGCCATAGTGGAGAAGACTAAAAGCCACCACCACATATGGAGATGATTACAGGAAGTGGTACAGAATTGCAGGGGACCTCAGGATTTTGAGGGGTGGGTGTTGGGGACTCAATTGTGGCACAGAGTCAGTGAATTTCCAGAGGCCTCTCAGCAAAAAGCCCCATCCTGGCCAGGTCACGCACATTTAGGGTGAAATGCTGGGCTTTTGAGGACAGTGCTCTCTTTACTTTTTAATTAAACACCGCTCACACTTCTCCTGGGCACAATTAAAGTGAAATCAACAGTGATCTTCACCTGTGAATTCTGATGAAATAGTTGTAGATGAAGTTTGGTGGCTCTGGCTAAGTTTGGTTCTTTACTTTTACAAACATCCCATTCTCAGAAACACAACAGCTTCTCCTCTTTTGGAGTCAGTTGTTTAGCCCTGAGCAAACGTGTGTGTTGAAGCGTGGCAGCATTTTTTGCACACTTCATAATGAGCCTTGTTTTACTGCTCTGCTCCTCCCTGACACGCATGGAAACCAGACGTGGCCATTCCAATCGCCTATAGTCTCTGTATCAAAGTAAATGCATGTACTGAGAGTGAATAATCAAAAAACAGCTACAGTGCAGGTTTGCATCATGCCTGGTTGTTCCAACAGCCCTAACGCGTGTACAAAACTCCAAATCCGTTAATTGCAAAGGTCGATGGTATTTTTATTTTTTATTTATGGCCTTGTTTTGTTGTGACTAATGAACCTTAATAGAGCAAGCCAGTTGCCTCCTACCCAGTGAACTCCTCTTTTTCTTTCAGCATTCTCGCAGACAAACAAAAACAACACAACAAAGAGAGGCGGCGCATGAAGGAGCTTTGGTCAGATGGGTCACATGCTGTCCATTGAGCCTCCAGTCCATCAGGACCATTCAGAGGGCCACATAAAACCGGCATGCTGCTTAAATACCTGACAGTAAGAAAAGGGACGAAAAAAAGAGAAAGACGCGGGACAATGGGTAAAATAAATAAGACAGCCCCTGTGACTGATGAGTATAGATGGTGCCAGAGAGTCACTGACAATTCAAGAAATGTGGCTGTGGCCACAAAAGGCGGCTGGAAAATACTGAAGAGGCTTGCTGGGCACATTTTTTAGGCCTTTCCCACTTGGACCCCCTTTTGAGTCTTTGTCTGTGCTCTGAGTCCATGAGAGAAGTCAATTACAGACACTTGGTTGTAGATTCCTGGTTTGTCCGTTTCCTTCTGGCAGTTAAAGCCTACTCCCTATTTAAATAACTAATTAAAGATGGGATGCACTTAAGAAGAATCAAGAAACAAGCAAATAAAGAAGACAACGGAATATCTTGCCCGTCACAAACTGATTAAGATGTTGCTTGTAGATTTGTTAATGAGAAAACATCAAAAGATGAGTGAAAAGGAGAGATAAATACTGGGCAGTCATTAAAATCTGTGTTTATGCTGCCCAATTTTTGCGTGTTGGGGAATTCAACGTGTTGGTTAGTTGGCTCCATTTGATCTGTGCTGCAGAAGGAGATGTCTGAACCTCTAGGGCTTGTGATCGCAGGCTAATGCACGCACACAAAAACAGTCAATTATATTCTAAATTATGGGGAGAGGGGCATCAAAAATGTTTGATAAGCTCAGGTTTTTTATTCCACCATGGACGTCTGTGGTATGCTCTTGAGGACACTAAAAATAAACAGGTTGGATCACTGAGCAGTTTTAGAATCAGATTTATCAGTGCTGAGATTTATTTGAGCAAAGCAATCACGCAGTTTGCAGCTCCACTCAGGCTGACAAACAACCCTAAAACTACCTCTTCACCCTCACACACAGCACACTGACATGGGAGACTTTTCAGAGACGACGTGGAGCAAAGTTTACATCAATGTCTCCACAATTGGCGGGTTGTCTCCTACTCTTTTTCTGTCACAGGGAATAGGCTAAACAGAAAGATGTTATTTAGCTCTTTTATTTCCCTATTCCAGTCGAGCAAAGCCGCTGCATCACAGGCTCCCCCTGTCTCTAATAGAGCCCCTGAAGAATTCAAGCATCTCCCCTCAAATGAATCTCTAGCTGGCAAAAAAATAAAAATAAAAAAGCAGGACTGGTGGCAGAGTTAACTCTTTGTCTGGACGGGATGTGTTTGAGTGTAATGTCCAAGTGCATAGTTTTCCCAGAGTGGGAGCCGTAAATCAGAGCGTGTGTGCCCCGGGGTTGTGTGGAGAGCGTTTATATGTGGAGCTGCTCAGACCACGTCTCCATCTTAATGTGAGTTCTGACCCCACAGATATCTTGTAAATTGCAAACATTAAGCGAGTGTTTGCTCTCATGCCGCACACCATCCTGCAGACATTCTGAACAGCACAGCCTGACCCTCGTTACTTTAATCACCGCAAAACTTACCCACAGCAAGACAAATGATCAAATGTAGACAGCTTCACTGGCTCGTTTTGATTCCCTCATTTGAGTGCACTTCACAGGCGCGTTCCAAAAAAATTCAAATTCCACTTTGTTCCAGTGACCACCGGGCAAAAAACTAAATACCAGTTAATTCTCTGCTTGAGATGGCATATAAATGAGTAATCATGTGTCATAATCTTACCAATGTTTTTCAGCAATAGAATAGATATTATGTTATTTCTTGCGTGATGAGATGTGGTCGGCTCGTCCCTTTGATCTAGCGCACTCGCCAGGAAGAGATTAAAAGGTTCGTGAAATCAAAATAAACCTTGATTTGGTTTTTAGTGATGCGTTAAAGTGAAGGAGGGGGGAAAGGGAATTAGTTTTATGCAAAACATCCCGAGCATGTGCACATGATGATGATGACTGTATCATGCAACCTGGTGTATGTCTGATGTGCTCGTTTGAAAGCAGCCTGGTGCAGTTTTTTATTATTTTTTTTAAGGATTGCATGTTACCTGAAATCCAGACTTTTAGTTATGCTTTTACATGTGCTCAGAGATCACAGCCCATAAAATAATGCGCATGTCTCTGGTCATATTGCTGTGTGGTCAGAGGGAAGATGAGGGCTTCTCTTTAGAGTGAAGCTAAATTCAGGGGAAAGGGTGGAGGGTGTATTTGAAGTGCGCACAGAGAGCCCGGTTTGATTGGATAAATCTAGGACTTCACAGAGGAGTTGCCTCTGGTATACGCGGAGAGGAGGAGAGGAGATATATCTTTTTTTCCTGTGGCATTTTTCCCCATATGAGAAAAAAGATGGGCACTGGAGCTAATCTGGAACATGATCATAGGCCAGCGCCAGACCAGAGAGCTCCCCATTAAGGTTTTGGGTTATAAACAGCATCTGTTTCAAATG
This sequence comes from Nothobranchius furzeri, assembly GCF_043380555.1. NCBI lineage: Eukaryota > Metazoa > Chordata > Actinopteri > Cyprinodontiformes > Nothobranchiidae > Nothobranchius > Nothobranchius furzeri. The sequence continues at coordinate 83,396,951 of NC_091741.1, forward strand.
GGGCTAAGACTACAGGAGCACTGATTCCCATTTCCCTCTGCCTGCACCACAGATCTGGCACAAACCATGAAGTCTCTTTTCTCTCCCCTCGCTTCTTCCGTCTCATCTCATTGCCTCTCTATTCTCCCTCCTCTTTAGAGTTTTATATGCCTCCTGCTCATTATGGCTCTTTTCTTTTAAAGAAAATGATTTATTTAGAGCGTTCAAAAAAACAGAAAGACAGGAAGCTCGGCACAGCATAGGCGCACATGGTGGTTTGTGTGTTTGTGCCAGTTATATAGATATAGAAATGAAAACATACAACACAAAAAATCACCAGCTTTTTAAAACTGATTTCTCATCCTGGGAGCTCACAATACCAGGAAAACAATGAAAAATGGCTTATTGGAAATACAGTGGCAGAGAGTCCTTTTCTAGCATTAGATAAGTCGCCTGAACAAGCATAACTGCTTCTGTTATTACCCAGAAGTGAATACTGATTGCTTGTCGAGGTCAGTGTGTTTGGGAGGAAGCTCAAAGAGGAATTGTGTTGCCCTCTGCTGGACAAAATGTCTGCATGCATTTTCCTCCACCATGATAATAGTTTAATATCACAGGCATTTTTGCATTCTTACAGTTCTTTGTGCTATAATTTCATTTTAAATGTACTTCTACTGTCGATCGCACCATCAGGATCACTTACAAACAGGACAATCTCCCAACTTCATTTCAGTGAAATAATATCTTAGTGTCGAGCGTTTTGGAGCTTTCCTGAGATGCTGCAACACTCGAGACAGGCTTATGTGTCTTCTGCTAAAAGTAAACAGGAAGTGGGCTATATTTACACCAAGACCTCACTAATCCCTCCTCTGTGGACTGGCATCATTGGGGACAAGCATGAAAGTGTTCTTGGCAGGTTGCCACCACAAATATCTGCAGCAGTGTTCTGCTCACTTTTTGTGGTTATCTGTTCTTTTGGCAAAGAAAAAACAGCAAGAATAAAAATGTTTATAACTACTCAGAATGGATCATTCATAAAATCAACTATATCTTTAAAAAAATGCAGTGGTGAGTGATAAAGTGGCTTATCTGAAGTTGAAAAGCTGGTTAGAGGGTGGCGGTGGGTCTTTGTTGTGAGCTTGCTGAGCATGTGTGTAGAGCTCCAAGCTGCACCTATCCTACACTACGTGGCAGATTGACGCCCCTGGAGTGAGTGCAGGAAGAAACAGGCAGAGAAATAAAGAGTTTCCAGAGACAAAAAAGTCACTGCTTTGTCTATTCAGAAATGACATGACACAAAGTTCCTGCTTTTGTTCCCAGCTTTTTACATTGTGACAGCTGAACTGCAAGAAGGGGGCGGATGTGTGTGGGAGTGCATATGTGCCACCAACCACTCTTTTTTCTGACATGTCAAAATAAACCTTTCTGAGGCTCATTTTTACCATTTCAGTTCTCCTCAAGCCTAACCACAAGAGAGGAAAACAAGATGGCGTGTTCTGTGAATTTAAGGACTTTCTTATGAGACAGGTCTAACACACAGTGATGGATTTACCACGATGCTTGGCACGAAAAGGTTGAGTGAGGACTGGCTTACACTGTGACAGGACACTGTCTGGACTGAGACTGGCCAACAGATGGTCACCTGGATTAATGGAGCCAATTAATTCATGTTATTATGTAATTAAGGATGGACCCTGATGAGCGGAGGGGGCCAGCTTGGCTGCCTAAGATCTTAAGCATCTTAATTAATTCCTACAAAAAATCTAATAAAGAATATATATATATATATATATATATATATATATATATATATATATATATATATATATATATATACATATACATATATAGGTGCTGGCCAGTAAATTAGAATATCATCAAAAGGTTGAAAATATTTCAGTAATTCCATTCAAAACGTGAAACTTGTACATTATATTCATGCAATGCACACAGACCAATGTATTTCCGATGTTTATTACGTTTAATTTTGATATTTATAGGTGACAACCAATGAAAACATCAAATCTGGTATCTCAGAAAATTAGAATATTCTAAAGGCCAATGAAAAAATGTTTGTTTCTCTAATGTTGGCCAACTGAAAATAATGAACATGAAAAGAATGTGCATGTATAGCACTCAATACTTAGTCGGGGCTCCTTTTGCCTCAATAACTGCAGTAATGCAGCGTGGCATGGACTCGATCAGTCTGTGGCACTGCTCAGGTGTTATGAGAGCCCAGGTTGCTCTGATAGTCGTCTTCAGCTCCTCTGCATTGTTGGGTCTAGCGTATTGCATCCTCCGCTTCACAATACCCCATAGATTTTCTATGGGGTTAAGGTCAGGCGAGTTTGCTGGCCAATCAAGGACAGGGATACCATGGTCCTTGAACCAGGTGCTGGTGGTTTTGGCACTGTGTGCAGGTGCCAAGTCCTGTTGAAAGGTGAAGTCTGCATCCCCATAAAGTTGGTCAGCAGCAGGAAGCATGAAGTGCTCTAAAACTTCCTGGTAGACGGCTGCATTGACCCTGGACCTCAGGAAACAGAGTGGGCCAACACCGGCAGATGACATGGCACCCCACACCATCACTGACGGTGGAAACTTTACACTGGACCTCATGCAACGTGGATTCTGTGCTTCTCCGCTCTTCCTCCAGACTCTGGGTCCTTGATTTCCAAAGGAAATGCAGAACTTGCTTTCATCAGAAAACATAACTTTGGACCACTCAGCATCAGTCCAGTCCTTTTTGTCCTTGGCCCAGGCGAGACGCTTCTTGCGCTGTTTCTTGTTCAAGAGTGGCTTGACACACGGAATGCGACACCTGAATCCCATGTCTTTCATGAGTCTCCTCGTGGTGGTTCTTGAAGCGCTGACTCCAGCTGCAGTCCACTCTTTGTGGATCTCCCCCACATTTTTGAATGGGTTTGTCGTCACAATTCTCTGCAGGGTGCGGTTATCCCTAGAGCTTGTACACTTTTTTCTACCACATTTTTTCCGTCCCTTCGCCTGTCTGTTAATGTGCTTGGACACAGAGCTCTGCGAACAGCCAGCTTCTTTAGCAATCACCTTTTGTGTCTTGCCCTCCTTGTGCAAGGTGTCAATGATTGTCTTTTGGACAGCTGTTAAGTCAGAAGTCTTCCCCATGATTGTGGTGCCTTCAAAACAAGACTGAGGGACCTTTTAAAGGCCTTTGCAGGTGTTTTGAGTAAATCAGCTGATTAGAGTGGCAGCAGGTGTCTTCTATATTCAGCCTTTTCAGAATATTCTAATTTTTTGAGATACCAAATTTGGAGTTTTCATTAGTTGTCACTTATGAATATCAAATTTAAATGTAATGAACATTGGAAATACATTGGTCTGTGTGCATTGCATGAATATAATGTACAAGTTTCACGTTTTGAATGGAATTACTGAAATATTTTCAACCTTTTGATGATATTCTAATTTACTGGCCAGCACCTGTATATGCATACACACGATGCATTCCTGTCATCTTCCCAGAGGACTTGATGATATCTTACCATTTCTTTTTACTATGCATCAAAAACACGCATTAAATATTGATGTTACTGTAACAATATCCCTTTTCAACTTGACTCTTAATTCAATGGATTTTTCTACATTGCAGAATTTTAATGGCTGGTGAATACAATTCACGTTTTGTCAGGCTGTAGTACCTCCAGGTCGTCCACAAGAGGGAGCCTCTGCGCAGCAGTCCTCTGATCTTGCATGCATTGAGGGGATTTGAGGTAAAAGAGTGTTTGGAGGGTACAGCTGATGAAATGTTAGATCACAGTGAGGAAAGGGGTGACATGAAAGTGTTCCAATCTGCCTGCCTTCCTTCCCTAAGATCTGTGAGCACATTCATTACATCTGGATTCAGATAGAATTAAGCAGTCTTCATTATGAGGCTTCCTGTGTTGACGGCACACTTGTTTTTTCCCGTGCACGCTTGCTTGTATACTTTCTTTTGAATGACTCTCCGGCATGTTTCGTATTTTCTCCTCTGGTGGAGATGGTTTGTTTGATGAGCATCGGTTCTGAAACAATGAATTATGTAAAATTGTTTCCTGTCAGGATCAATGCAACTAAATTTAACCTGCCACCGTTTTTCTCTTGTTTTTAATTATCCACCGTACTTCTGCTGTGATGAAAGCTCCCTGAAAACACGTGCTAGGAAATGCAAGATGAAAGCAGAGTAATAAAGCAATTTATAAAGACCATACAGGATCTTTTTTTGGCTCATTATTTCTTCTAATAATTTATCTCAAAGAACCTTACAGATAAAACATCACGTTAGTGTGGCACAGAGGACACTGAATGGCACGGAAACTCTCAAAAAGAGATGATGACGAGATGCTTCCCAGCAGGAGGCCGTGCTCAGTGGGGGGTTTGTCTGGCCGCAGACCTCTTGGACCTCCTGTGAGCTGGGGGGGTCACACATCCACAAACACCCAAACACAGACTCAAGCTTGCTGTAATCTCAGCTACTCCTATTAATTGCTACTCCATAATCCCTCAGTGTTTTCACTCAAATAAGGAGCTGGTGCTGGTGGCATGCTCATGCATGTCACTGAAAGCACGCACGCAGGCTAAGACACAACTAAACAAAAACTGCTTGCAAACAGTTTCATCCTCCTTCTGACCTAAAAGAGTTAGGAACTGGTGAGCTGTTGAAAGGGGGCCAGAAGACACAAGTGATGCAAGATGACATCGTTCATCCCTGGGTTTAGAAGGGTGTGGTCCCACATCTCTTTGCTGTATTGCATTTGCCACATCAAAGTGTGTTTGGTGTCCTGTTCTTATCCCAGATCTGAGTTATCTGGAGTGGAATTCAGCCCTCCTCACTGGGAAGATGATGCAAATAAGGTGAGTGTCGCACAGGCAGAGGTTAGAGAAGGGGAGGGGGTGATGAGCCACCACAGGGTGACATCAGATTTGCTCACTACAATTTTAGCTTGCACTGTTCAAAGACAGCCGGTGAGGCGCTGCAGTTAAACACTTCAAACTTCACTTGGCACCAAACGTTTTTCAAACTGAAACTTAATCACAGCATGAAAGCTCTAACCCGATCTGAGACGACAAGCTGAAAGCTGAACACGTCTCCCTGTTTGTTTTCATCTAAATCACATGTGACAGCTGTGCACCCCCGCCCCACAAGTCTCTAAAAGCAGTACTAAATCTATCTTTTATATTAAATATTAGTCTTACCATTATCATTTCAAACGAGTTAGATCTTCACATGTCTTAACAATAAGATTATTCCACTTTATTTCGATTATTCAGTATCAAAATGTCCCAAAAAGAGCTGTTTATTTATTATTTATTTATTTGGTCAGCAGATGGCAGCAGTGTTCATAAAATCAAACACATAAAATAAGAAAGTAACCACCTGACTTAGAATTAATTAGAAGCTTTTCTTTGATGTATTTATATCCACAACTTGTTCTTTTTTCTTCTTCTTCTTTCGGTCACCAGACTCAGATGCCTCTGAGGCCGTCAGATGTGTTTTAAAGCTTACATTTTTGTGACAGAATCCTTGTGACACAAGTCTCTGAGGAATGTTGCAACGTGCACCTCTGTCCTCCCGTCATCTCTACAGGTAAAAGCAGCTTTCTAATCAAAACACGTGGAAAACATAGCTTTTTTAAAATCAAAAATGCCTCTGTGTGTGTGTGTGTGTGTGTGTGTGTTTGTGTGTGTGTGTGTGTGTGTGAGAGAGAGAGAGAGAGAGAGAGAGAGAGAGAGAGAGAGGAAGAGAGAGAGAGAGAGAGTCATCCTGTCCTTCGATATCTGAAGTGAGTGAGAGCTGAAGCAGATATCCCAGAGGCCATTTAGTCCTAAAGAGCCTTTACTTGCTTGTGTATCTTATCACACTGGCTTGGTAATGACTGTTCAGTGTGAAATGGATCAGCATGATAAGCCTCAACTCTACAGGGAACATTTCCACTTGTGAGGGCTAAGTTGGAGCGTCTGGTTGGAGCTTTGATACGGTTGTTATTCCACTGAAAACAAAGAAGGCTCAAAGCAAAATCAGGACATTTGTGCTAAAAGGAAATGACTGAGGAGACAGAGGGTGTACGGCCAGTGGCTGAGTCAGTGAAGATGGGAAGATGCTGGGAGAAAAATGACAGCAGAGCATTTTGCTTTCACAAAGAAGTGTGTAAAGTGAGATCAAGTGGACCAGAGAGTCCCTCTGGCGTCTGTGGGTTTGAAAAGGAGACAGAGGGAGTTAGCTGATGACAACAGACATGCTTCATTTTAAAAACAGCTCTAAGTTAATGTTTGTCTCTCGTGACTTTTTATATAATCAAAAGCATGTACGCAACATTTTTCTTAACTCTAACTCAATTATTTTAACATCAAATTTGATGGAAAACTGTTCAGACAGCAAATCCACTATTAAAAATGTTATTTTCTAACAAAAAGTGGTAAAATGAATTAGGTGTATTTACAGGACCATGTCAGTCATTCCAAGTTTTTGTCTTTCCATCATGAATGCAGCCACATGTTAAAACTGGGAGACAGTTGGAATTGAGCACCTGATGTCCATTTCAGCAATCGGAGCCAAACAAAGAGTTAACTCTAAGATAAAGAACATTTGCAATAAAATAATGATGATAAAATAAAATGGTTGATGTGGCAGCAAATGAAACGTTCAATAATTAAGAAAACTGACAAGATGAAGGCTACACAGGGAAACGGAGCTGACAGAATGAAGAAACTGGGGACTAATTCCACAGGGACACATGAGTTGTTGAATGAAGAGGAAGAAAATATCATTTCTATAGCGCCTCTCAAGATAAAAATCACAAGGCGCTTCACATAAACAAAATATGTAAAAATAAAAATAAAAATTTAGAAAATGGATAAAAATACATTTAAAATTAGCAAAAAAATAGACAATTGTGATTAAATTTTTTAAAGAGAGAGAGTGAACAGGAAAGAGGGAAATCAGTGGATCCTGAGGAAGGTGGAATAGGTGGGGAGAGCAGAATGAAGAGAGAGTGGTGAAGAAGGTCATACAAAAGCCAGCTTGAACAAGTGAGTCTTCAGCTGCTTTTTAAAGGAGACCACTGAGTCCACTGATCTCAGGCTCAGGGGGAGAGAGGTCCAGAGTCTAGGAATGAGCAGCAGCTAGATCATTAACAAATAACCAGCAGGTGTATAAGCATGCTGAGTGATTGTACAGCCAAGGGAAATTGATCTCAAATATCACACCTTCATTTGGTCCAATTCACTTTCACTCTAAACTTTTTAAAGCTTTCCAAACCGCCTGGACTATCTTACAAAAATGAGTACTGCTGATGAACAAAACACAACAAAACATGAAGGACTGAAAACTGTGTTTTTCACTCTGCAAGCAAAACAAGACCCGATTTTTAGACAGATCAGAGTTCACTTGTTTGGCCTGTAGCAGAGTTCAGGTTAGCCTTTGCAGCTGTGGTCCATTTAAAGTGGACCCAACATCTGTACACTCTAGATCAAGGTCACATATTAATGCTAAATTCAGATATATTCGCTAAGATCAGATTTTTCTGAGTGGCCGTTCCAGTTTTACCTGGAATATGACTGCCATCAGACTCCAACATGCTTAGTCATCAGTGCGCACAGGAGACATGACATCACAAGCAGCACGCTACGATTATAGAGGTAAATGGAGTCTAGACGTGTCAACATGAGTGTATTATTTCTGAGTTTCTTTCACAATCACAGCCATAATGATGTGTGAGTGATGAAGAAAAGCTTGTTTCATCCATTATTTATTTTTGATTGTCACTTCCCACCTCTGGAGAACCGTGATATCAGTCACACTTCAATGACGAAAAAGTCAGATGAAATCCTGCTTGCTCCTTCAGACGGAGGTCACTTGGAAAAACATCAGACATGCATTTGACTAATAATGAAAAACAAAACAAACCAAAAAAAACCTGAAAAATCAGCTATACATTGTTCAACTTGTCATTAAAAAGCATGTATGGGTCACCATTTGGGCACAAAAGTCAAGTGTGGGTCACTTTTGCCTGCAGTGTTAATGCAGCCTAAATAACACTGGAGAAAACCAATTTTGGGAAAGTCAACAGAAATAAAAAATACCCATGAAAGATAACCCAAAACTGTAGAAATAAAACATTAAGAAAATTACAAAAGACAACATATTAGGCTTAGGATCACACATGATTATGAGTAGCATTCTGGGATGGGCGCTGACATGTCGATGGCCTCACAAGTGTAAACAAACTGTGAAAACAAACAGCACGTTGCAGACAAGAAGCAGATTTGGGAAAAAGGAAGTGTTAAACAACACGTTAAAATCCCAAAAAGGTTGCGGAATACTCGGGGATATGTTAAGCAAAGACGTTGACAACTGGTACACGGACAAAATCAGCATTAGAACTGGTTTGGATCCATATGAAAGACCCAAGACATCGATGACATTTTTGGCCATCTTGTTTGTAGTATGAGTGGATGTAAACATCCGGATGAGAGGTAAACATTGTATTTGCTGTTTTTTCTAGTAAAACAATCAAAATCGTCATTCCATTGAAGAAGTGTAGCAGGAGAAGTTGTGTTGTGTGTCAGTGCACCCACATTAGCTTACCGGTATGTGTGTAGCCTATGTGTGTGTGTGTGTGTGTGTGTGTGTGTGTGTGTGTGTGTGTGTGTGTGTGTGTGTGTGTGTGTGTGTGTGTGTGTGTGTGTGTGTGTTTGTGCATGTCTCAGTTGAAGGAAAGAAATTATGTGTAAAAAAATGTACACTAATTGCAACTTACCAGGATGAAAATACTCTGGAAGGTGACGTTTGGTCGCCTTACAACTGCGAGCCAGTGGGATCAGTGGCCATGCCTCCAAGCAGGACCACGGTGCAAAGTTAGCTTGTTTTCCACCTTTTTCCCTGGCGATCACGTGTTGCACCCCACAACACAGCAACAATTTACCATAGCTGCGTAATATAACATATCAAATGAAAAATTGAATAATTAAGCTGCAAGAACGAGACAGAGCTCGCTGTTGACAGCGCAAGCAACAAGCAATGACTCGTAGGCCGCGGCCGCGGCGGTGTTGACGTCATGATCACGAGATGACGTCAACATCTATAGAAGTAGAAAGATTCTAACCAGAGAAACACTGAAACTAGCCCTGACAATAATTATGTCATTATGACACTTTATAGGAGTTCGGCACTGAGGAGATAATTTCCTCCTGAATTTCTAAAGCATTTTACTAAACGACTCGTTAGCAGAGGACGAGAGCAGCATCTCACTGCTGTTCATCTCTTTCACTGTTAGCTGAAGTCGTCTTGACATATCGCCTCTGCCTCGGCCCACTTTTTTCTTGCTGATCTATTAAACATCCACACTGTTCAGCTCTGATCGGATCCTTATTAATGTGCTGTCAAAAGCAAGAGCTTGATCATTATATGGCATACGCCCACACATATGCAATCTCTGAAATATCCCTAATTTATCAAAATGATCAGCCTCTTTTACACTGATCCCAAGAGCTCAGAAAAGGATTATCAAGGAAATGATTAAAACCATTTTTAAAGGAGGACATCTTATTCAAAAGTCACTATTTGCACCTCAAATGCTATTAAAAAGCTATGCCAATTAGCATTTACACCTCCTCTCACCTGGAGTAGAGATGCTATTGATGGAGAAGCAGTGGCTCTACTTGGAGCCCCTCCGAGAAATCAGAGCTTCTCAGCTTATAGCAGCATGTGTGGGGAATGAGTGGGCATGTCTCTGGCTTGTTTTCTTAAGCCTGGGGCACACAAAAGACCGACGTGCTGCGCCAAGGAGCTTTTAATTGTTGAACTACTAATCTTAATATATTATAGTAAACGAGTCTCATAAAACACAATGACAAGTCTGATCACGTATAAACAAAAGAGTCACTTTCCACTTCAAGTCCCACGTGATGTTGTGACTATTGTGCAATTTTCCAAGAAATGCTCAGCGACGCAGCAATTCCTGTGTGGCCCCAAAACCATGGTGCTTCTGTGGTGAAGTGTTTCTGTCTTCTGTGTACTCCAGGCTTTAGAATGACAGAGCCCTGAAAGGCTTGTTCTGGAAGGTAACGAAACTGTAGAAAATAAAACCCTGCTGAGATAGTTGGAGGGGGATTTTTCAGAAAGATATTCATAAACTTTTTAAAGTTAAAGAAAATGAAATGGCACACTGGGGTGGTGGTCCCCCTATTTAAAAAGGGGGACCGCAGAGTGTGTTCCAACTACAGCGGGATCACACTGAGCCTTCCTGGTGTAGTGATCTGTAGTTTGTATATTTATACACTGCAATTAGATCTAAATATTATAATCAGAAGTGGTTGTTTTTATCATCAGGGAGTTTACTTAAACACTCTGTATTGACTGAGAGACAAGAAAAGAGAGAGTTGGGATCGTTTAAGAATCTTTAATTTCTTTAATTATAAATTCTTACAATCTACCAGGACTATCTCAATGATGAATGCATATGGATTTAGATGTTTCGTGTTGGTGTGTGTGTGTGTGTGTGTTTTGTTCAGAATCTCTAGGCTGAGTAGCGAATCTGGTTGTTATGACCAGGCTACCACGAGGCTTCAGAAGCTGATGACATGAGAGCCATTTTGCCATAACCACGTACCGTATATGGAGTCTCCCGTGTAGATCAGGAAATGCCAGGTCCTCGGACCTTCAGATGTACTGGAGCTGGTGGAACAGCGGTCGCAGCACTACAAAGCCCGTCTGTGGGTCGACTCCAGTAGCAGTCGGCAGGCATCAGCAAGTTCACTCTTATTTTGAAGGAACGTCGTCTTGTTGTTCAAACGACGGAAATCTCCAGCTTGACAGTTCTCAGTTTAAAGTAGGAAAGTGCAGCTGGCCAGCCTGCCACTTTCTTAATGATGACGATGGAATCCTCTGGATCTCCAACTGAACAGAACTGAGGTTAAAATGGAACTGAACTTAAAATAGCGTTGCCTTATTTTACATCCCCTAATTGTTTACAAAACTTAGTAAACCGGATTGGACGACTTTCATTAAACAACCCAGATTCTGCCCTACGACAGACGAAAGTTCTGATTGGTTGAAAACAATGTGTCATGCGTTTCCATGGTAATGCAGATCAGTCTGTCTGGTGCAGTCCTGTTTATTCATTAAACACATAACTCATGACATCTTTATTTCACAGATCATTCACCTGATTATTAATGACCAACATATGCTCTGATTAGCTTTATCGCAAATAAAGTACTTTGATTAATTAATGGAAAGCGTTCTTCTTCTCTTCTTCTGTCTCTTCTCCTGGAATGTAAACATACTGAAACAAGCATCCGACCTTGGCGATGTTACTGTGTGAAGGGGCAGCTGTTAAGGGCAGACAATTATAATATTCATAACGCTACACTGGTAAGGTCTACTCAGGGGTTCTAGAGAGGAGAGTCAGTTGGATTGTAGAACCTCGGATTCAGGAGGAACAACGTTGTTTTCGTCCTAGCCGTGTAACACAAGACCAGTTCTATACCCTTAGGGGAATCCTGGAAGGTGCGTGGGAGTTTGCCCAACTGAGTGCCTCAAATGGAGAAGTTTAAAGAGGGACTGCACATCATCAGAAAATGTAACTCCACCCCTTATCAAGATTTGAAAAATACCATGTAAGTGGGCATTGCCAGGAGGCACAGAGTGGCATGGCCAAGTGTGGTGATTTTCCATCCTGGGAGGGAGGGGGAGTGGGGGGAAACTGTACTAATGACGTGAAATTGTTCCAAACCCAGTCAATCACCAGTTTAAAATGCAGTAGCTGCTGTTCTGCCACGGGGGCAGCACTAAGATGTTTGTAGACCTAGATTCTACATTTAATTACGTCCAACTGGGAGGAGTCCAGAAGGAAGACCCAGGACACGCTGAAGGGACTACGTCTCTCGACTGGCCACGGAACGCCTTGGTATTCCATGGAGGAGCTGGTCCAAGTAGCTGGGGAGAGGGAAGTCTGAGCCTCTCGGCTTAGACTGCTGCCTGATTTCGGATAAGGGGCTGAAAATGGATGCATGGATGGAAAATGTCATACAACATTCCCTCTAACATAGAAACTGTGAATTAATTACATTCCTCTGCCACCACAAGTTAATAATCAACTTAAGGACTTGGGAGAAATTTCAGAGCTCCTAGTCCCTGTGATGTGTTTATCTGTAACATTCACTCATGAATGACTGATTATGACGATAAAGTTTGGTCAAACATGTTGACGTTTACTGCATGTGCAGAATCAACCAGCTTTTGTTGTAAACTCGTCACCAACCCTTCAGAGGCACAATGCATCGACTGTCTCAAGAAGACATAAAACATTTTCTGACTAACAGATTCTACACGTGAAGAGGATGCAGCAATTGGATAAGTCTAAATCCAGGTCCAAGCACAATGTGCTTAAAGAACTTAATAAAAACGAGAAAGTTTGAAAGGGTGGGCGCCTGAACTCAAACTTTCTAGCAGGAAAAGTCTGAAAGCACAATTGTTCTCAACACAACTACTTCAGTTTTTCGCCACAACGTATTTAATGTATAAAGAAAAGGAAACATTATGTGGATGTCTAATTGGTAACTAATTATGCAGACACTCCTCATTAACTAAATTTAATCCCCACATTTATTTAATACATCAAATATTTTGATACTCTTTCTGATTTTCTAAGTTTTAAACACTGAAGATTTTTCTATTAATATTTTTATTATAATAATGAATGTTTTTATAATAATTTATATATTTTTATTTCATCATGTGGTGCAATATATATTGCTGAATGAAAGACACTTCCTGCTTTGTTCTTTTAAACAGAGTTTATGGCACATTTGCTCCTTCAGGAGTTGTGTTTATGGGCACAGCTGAGTCCTCATAACGATGTTGCACCTCCTGGGAGAAAAGGGAGTTTTGGGGTTAAGTGCGGTCAAGGGTCAGGATGGGGTTAAAGCCACGCATGGCATGACAAGGCTTGTAAATCACAAGGAGCAAGCAAATCTACACAGAAAAAAATCACTAATAAAAAAAATGGGAGCATTTCATGACCCTTCCAAAAGCATGTGCAACAGTGACAAGGCTTATCGCCTTTTAAAGCAACTCAGTGGGAAAGAAGGAGGGAGGGAAGAGAGGTGATGTGTTTGAGAGGAGTAACATCTCTGACACAGCTGAGGTCTGTCCTCCTAGAACGTTAGAGCCTCTCTGTCAGCTACCGCTCCATAAATTTCCAGCCATAAAGCTATGACCAAAGTACGTGTCATGACGGAGGGGTTGGTCGATGAAAGCTGGCAGATGTGGCGAAGATTATCCTTTATGTGCTTGTAATAAACAGCATGTTGCCCTGGTAACAGGTAGCAGCAAGAAAAAGAAGGAAATAACAAAAATGACATTTGGAGATTTCTCATGGTTCTCACAGGTGAAACTTCAAAAATTTGAATATGGTGTAAAAGTTCATTTATATCAGTAATTCAACTTAAAAGGTGAAACCAATGTATGAGATACATTCACTACATGCAAATTAATATGTTTCAGGCCTTTATTTGTTGTAATCGTGATGATTACAACTCATGAAAACCACACATTTAAAATCTCAGACAATTCAAATATTGTGAAAAGGTTCACTATTCTAGACTGAAAGTGTCACACTCTACCCAGCTAATGAATCCAGAACACATGCAAAGGCTTGCTGAGCCTTTAAGGGCGTACTATGCAACATTTTCATAGTTTTAAATCATTTTCTTGAGCCAGTATGTGCTAAAATTACCCTTTACAGCGGAGGTATTTAATTTGGGGCTTAGAAAGCCAGTATCCAGCACATTTTTATGGTTTATTTTCTTCAACACACTTGATTCAGTGGATGAATCGCCTGTGCTGCAGCTCATCAGGCTCTGCAGAAGCATGTAAATTCCCTGCTGATTGAAATCAGGTGTGTTGAAACAGAGTTTAAACTAAAATTTGCTGGAAACCAGCCCTCCAGGCCTGGGAATAAATACCCCTGTTTTACAGGGTTAATGAAATGTCACTCAGACCCCCACCACTCTCTGTGGCCAAAATATCACACTTGCAACTTCAGAGTGTCAGTCCAGTCCCTGTTTGACTTAGTAAGTGGAGCTGACATACCTGGCACTGCAGTCTGGCTCCATCAAGTTTCCTGCATGTTTTAGGCCACAAACACAGCTGATTGGTTTAGGATTAACCATTCCTGTAGACATTAATGAAGTCTGAGGAGACGTTTCAGCTGTTAGATGAAGGTTTGAAGTAGAGGAACATACAACAAGGAGATAGGTTTCACTTTTACTTTGACTAACAGACACTAGGGGGTGCTAAAAGCAAGCCAAAACTGCAACGTCTCTCTCAGTTTAAATTGCTGAAATTAAGTTTTATAAATAATAAAAAATCTCTACAAAATGTTCCACTTAGGGTGTGATGATGTCACCAACTCTAGCGCTATCAACTTTTGAAAATAAACTCGTCTTACTAATTTTCAACATTTTAAAATCCACATATGCATGATAGATGTCAAAGTGCAGGTGCAGCTGTATAACTCTACATTAACAATGTTAAAATATGTAATGAAGCACAAGGCTTTTGTTCATTATTAGTTAAACATTTTGTTTTGTTCTGAGTTCTTAAGAGTTTTAATCTGACCACACTTCAGACTTTCTGTCTTCTACCCTCCTTCCTGTGTGCTTCCTGATCCTCCCAAAGGATCACCAGCCTCCTTCTCAGTGTCTCCCACTGTGGCTTCTTAGCTGCTGTGCATGTTGTCCTGGGTGACATGAATTAATGATAACAGCAGAGGCTTCACAGAGCAGGCTCATCCATTACATAACCCAGGCAGGCAGGTCTGCTGCAGCTTCACACACTTTCTGACACTCACTGTACTGTACTGCACCTGACCCTTTTACCCCCCTTCCTCAGCCCCCTCCTCTGTCATCACCACTGCACACAACATATGGTGCAGTGTGTATGCAACCATATGGCAAGTGTTTATCCTTGACTCTGTGAGGTAGAAGTTACATGTTTGCAGTAGGATGAGTAGTAGCAGGATGAAAACGATCCCTTTAATGAAGAAGTTGTGTGATTCTGAAACAACAGATTAAAGCAAAACAACCAAGTCACGAGGACAGGGATGTAGTAGTCTGCTGTTGCACAGAGGGAGTCACGTGCTTTTAATAACAAGAGTCACAGCAATCAGCAGCTCGAGTCTCAAGTGACAAGAGGCTGTTGTGTGTTGATTGTCAGAAAAGTGCCTGCATCAACTCACTAGGGAAGAAAACCAAGGATGCTCTGCACACCTGGATGAATCTTATTACACACTTCATGAAACCTGATGATCCCCACTCTGTAGAGGAGCTCAACATAAGCAGACGATGAAGTTCTCATCAGAAAACGGGACCAAGACCCTCAGAACTTTGTTATTTACAGTAAAACCCGACTTGGCACAAAACTCTGAGGTTTCATTCCGTCTGATGCTGCTGTGTGATTCACATCCAGCAGTATTGAATGTTTTTCACTTACTGGTTAAAGTTCAGCACTGTTTACATGCGGCACATTAAGCACTTTCAGAGTTTTGTGTGTTCAGCCTTTTTTCTGTTTATCCTGCCCTTTCTGCACCACAGCCTAATGAAATATTGCGTGACTTCCTGCAGGATGACAAAATGCTCTACATTGTTGTTTTGTTACTTGCATGTTGGACAAAGTTGGTTCACAAAAATGAAACACGGTCCATGTAAGATTACAGAAGAGTGGACAGTGTAGAAATTATAAAATTCAATATTCATGTCATCTAAAACATCTTATCTGATTGTGTTACTTAATTAAAACACACGGTTTGACTCAATGTCTCTACTGTGCAGAACCAGTGTGGTCTCATGTATCAATAGCGTGTGAAGTCAGTTTGAATCCATGACATGTTATTACAGACCACTCACTGTGAAGGATTAAAACTATCCAACATGATAAAATGGCAAATTCATAACATGGTGAGCCACGGTGCGTGTAATCACATCACAGCATTTCTTTCTTATATTTCCTGTAATTGCATGCTAGTATGACACAATGACACCCTGTTCATTAACTAAACTGTAACTTGTTGGTGCAAAGATACATGTTAGAGATTCAAAATGTACATAAATGACAGACATTGTGTCGAAAGTAAAGTGTGTTTGAAATAAACTGACACAACATTGAACATTATGATATGAAAATGTGCAAATGTGCATGTTCAAAACACTTCCTCTTCATTGTATTTCTTTCAACTGTTCAGTTGTCCTTGACAGCCAGAAATCAGAGTGCCAAAGGCATTAATCCAGGTATTTTTACTGTGATTTGTTCAAGTACTGTTGAAGGCTAAGATCTTAGTGGGATTTCCTTGAAAGAATGTTTAAACCTAATCAATAGATGACAGCTGTCGAACAGTAGGAATTTAGAAATGACATGAATTGTTTGTTTTTTTAATCGCTGAACATAATTATTAGGGATTTCAACTGACAAACAAACAAACAAACAAACAAACAGCTAAATACATGGAATCAGATAACTACTAGTGTAAGAATCTGTCTGATTTCCACAGAGCAAAAAAAAAACTAAAACAAACACAGAGCAGATGAGAGCATAGGAGCCTTAAAGTTCAGGTCTGATGTAGAGCCAGCTACCTACAAATCACACATCTGTGGTCATGGAGATGACCTTGGAGCCAAGCTAAGGAAGCCACCTGAAGATGACACAATCACTTTCCAGTCCAAGACCATCTTTGGAAAAATGAGGTTAGCAGGCATTTAGTGTAATTTCAAAATGCTGACCTGTTTCACAAACTCTGAAGTGCCTTTTTTTCCCTTCACCTGAATCAATCCTCATGTAACCCTCTTATCTCTATTAAGGTAGCGCGACTCAGGGTTGCGAATGTCCACAGTCACCAATTCTTGTCATGTGTCTTGCCCATGTATGTCTGATCACTGAATTGAGTGTACTGAAACTCTAATTTCCCTCTGGGATTAATAAAGTATCATTAATTTGATTTGATTTTGTTTTTCAGCTTTAATCATATCTGTCCTGGTTTTAAAGGAGCAGTATGTACAAATTATACTATGAAATAATCACAAAACAGTGTAATGTCTCATTTATGTTGTACTGAAGGTTACATTGAAACAGTATCCTTTCTCAGTTGGCTGGGGATTTGTCAGGTTTTCTCCTTTTAAGGTGGCCAATGAGCAACATAGTTTTTGTTTACAATCTGCCCGCCCGTGGAGTTGCAGAGACTGTGCCGAGTCGGCACAGCAACGCTGGCATTTGTAGTTCCACACTGGCAGGCAAAACACAGCAGTGTTCTATAAAGAACCAAACCCAGAAGCAGGAGAAACCCAGAAGTTATATCTTGTACCCCTAAGAAGCCATAGCGTCTTTTTGTTCCACTCGAGTATTAATTGAGAAGGCTAGAGGCTAACAGAGCCAACAATGCTAATGACAAATGAGAAGCAAATCGTCAGCTCTAAAACAATCTCAAGCTCCTTTTTCTATCTTCTCATCAATTTACTGTGTATGATTTGTCTTTGTTTGTCATCTAGAATCTTCTGGTGCGGATCTGTAACTGGCAACAGCCATGAAACTCACTGAACAATAGTGAAAAAGTCACTGGTGTGCTTTGAAAATGGGCTGCAGTACTCACATTTGACCACAGGATGTCACCATTCTTACATGATGCACCTTTAAAGAGCAAGCCCCCCCCCCCCCCCCCCAATCATTTTTTTTCCCCTGATAAACTATATACCCTAAATCTTTTAATACAGGCCCCGGGCTGTATTTGACTCAAGCTCATCAAGCTCCAGGCCTTTATTGGAAGGAGGGCCAGAATTAGAGGCGGGCCTCAATTTCTATTTGAGCAAAATGAACTAATTGTTCGTGGAGTTTTTGACAATTAAAATTGCGCCCACATTTTCAAAGTTAAACACATTTCTTTTAACAACGGTAGTTTCTGCTTCAGCCCTCTCCCCCCTCCTCCTGCGCAGCAGCCGCAAACTCACTGATGCGCCTGCAGCCTCTCGGGGTTCCTGCTGCTCTAAACATTAAAATAATTATTTCATTTTCTGTTCCTCACTTCTGATTACCTTCAATGGTGTCTGTTTGTTGCAACCACCAGGTACAAAAACTAACTTGTTTTTATTTGACTATTTTTCTGACCTGTATCTGTTTATTATCTTCCTGCATCTCCTCTCAATCCTAAAGAGAAACTGCTACCTGGGTTCATATATATTCACCTCATGAGTTACTTTTGAACTGCAGTTCTAAAAGATCTACCGACCGCAAAAACAGCAGAGCGCTCGCCGGCCACATCAGTTAGGTGTGTCACCGAGGACAAAACAGGTGATGCGCCCCGATCCACAGCAGCGAAACGCATCAGGCACAAACAAAAGAATAAAAGACAGAAAACAAAAGGAAATGAGCCGACATGAACGATCGCATGTTAAATTAGTTTTTGAGGTGGCGACACCTGATTTGATAATGTTACTGTGGCCGTGCTCAGGACGCAGATGTCTGGAGCGCGTCAACAATTAGAGCTTTGCATGTGCAAGCTGGTTAATATGAGGTTAGGATGGGGTGAGGGGAATGTTAAATTGCAAGAGGGTAAACGTCACAATTCGGTCAAATGTCCACTCCGCTCTGGCACAGTGCGTTGCCTCCCGACGTGCAGGAGCTTGTCACCTGCTGACAGCAGGCTGCTGTCTTTTCCATGGACTGCATCTTGCCGGTCATTATCATGTGACAGCGATTAGTCGATGACAGGCATAAAAAGTCCCTATAGAGCGGTGAAGTCGACTAGTGACTAGTTCATACAACCCCTGCTACTGCTCCCCAGAGTGTTCTGCAACATAATCAGCACGTTCTCTTTGAACTTGATATCAAATTTTCGCCTCCTCATACAGGCCAATATTAGAGGACTTACAGTAAATGTGTGTCTAATCGTGCTGCAGACACGTGTAGTCAATAGTTTTGCACATTACTGCATTTTAGTATAAATTTTAATTTTCTGACTAAAACTGTCAGTGTTGTGCCAGCAGACCTAAAATCTTACAGGGCCGTTGGATGATGTGGACAAGGTCCAGCAGATGAGAGGAGTGAAGCAGGAGTTTCAATCAGTACCAAACAAAGAAAAGTTAGATTCAACCCTTTGTGCATACATATTGGTTTAAAGGTCCAGCAAAACACCAGGTGATTTTCTGCTCAGGATCAACACTTCAAGCATCAGTTGTCACACCAGCTTGTTTCTTAGACTTCAATGGATTATAGAGTTTGTGGAAAGACAGGCTCAATCCTTTTGAAACACCACTGCAGCACTATGTTCACAAGTAAAAGTTTAAATTATTGGGTGTGTGTAAGTACAAATAAATAGTATAGTGCTACATGCTTTACTGTTTTATGTGCAGGGCAGCAAAGACGAATCCTAAAGTCAGGGTTGGAGAGCTTTCTCAATGCTTCAACAGCCTTTCTATTCATCCTGTCCTCCCCCTTATCCAACCTTACTGTTAAAGACTGCATTTAAATCTCTGGGAGACCCTGGGTAGGCATTTAACAATGGATTAGCTCTAACAGTTCCACTTCCCTTTTCACTCCAGTGTAGCATTGTCACGGAGTCAAACACTCAACTTCCTAATTATATGCTGTTAGAATTATTGTCTTAGAACAAAGTGCCAGGCTAAACAAGCTTAATTTAATTTACACGCTGCAAATGAAGTCTAGCAGTTACAGATTTATATTCAGTATTTATATTTTATTCCATGAAAAATCTGGTGTAGTGAAAAAAGAACAGACTTTGTGATTTATTTCATGTCTGGTGTTGTCAGAGAGCTTCTCTGTGCCCTGTGTGATCTAAACCCAGGAAGCACCATTTTTAACGGACACAGAGCACACACACACACACACACACACACACACACACACACACACACACACACACACACACACACACACACACTGATATCATAAAATGATCTTGATTCTTTCTGATCTGTGGCATGATGGCGAGTTTGCACAGCTGTTAAAAAGTAGGAAAGGCATAAAGAAACACTTTGGCTGTAATGGAAGTGCCATGAATAGTTCATAACAGTTCTCCTGAAGGCAGCAGCATACCTTGCTGCCTCTGAAATACTGCTTGGCTTTACATTAGGAACTCCTCCAAAATTACATCATGTGTCAGAACTGTGCTGTCTGCCAAAACGCTGCAACATAATGGTGCTCACACTGAATGAAATTAGTTCTTTTAATCATCTTTTACGTAGCCTTCGTTGTGTTGCACAAGGCATTCTTGTACATTTATGAAAAAATATACTTGTTATTATATGAAAGCAATTATTTTAAGAGCATTTTCTGCTTTTTTCGCCTCTTTCTGCAGCTCCAAGGACAAAATCACATGCATCTCTTGTTAGCATTTGTTTGGAGCAAAATAATGTTATCTAAAATTAGGCATTCAGTAATCCTGATTTGTGAAGTAAATATTTATATTTGATCCGGACCAAAGGGTCTGGTTGAAGGATTTTTCTGCACAATGCAGTCCGAGCTAATTATGTAAGAGACAACAAAAAGGTTGAGGAAACAAAGTAGCTTTTGTGAAGAAGCTCTGTCTAAATATTCACAATAAACACATCTGTGTTAAGATATTACCTGTGGAGGTGACTCTGAATACCAAATGCTTGTTTGGAGTTGAATCTCAGCTGAATAGGTGTAACGTTAATTGAAAATTAAAGGGCTGCTGGGAAGTGAGCTACTCCTGTTACAACTCACTGGTTCCTTTTGTTGCCAACAGTAAATCACTGTAAGCAGCAGCTAAGATTTTGCAAAACACACAAGAGTAATATACAAGCAGTTGAATAAAGTTAGATGCAATTTAAAGCATCCAACAGCAATTCTGTCTCTTTTTTTTGTTGATGTCTTTAAACTAGTGACAAACGTTTATGAATAGATCCAAATCATGTGTGATGATTTATGGACTCTCCATTATAAATGATTAGATTTAGAAAAGGAAATGGTAAAGAAAGATATTTCAGTACTTGAGAAAAAATCACATTCTTTGATCATTATTTGAAGCAAAAAGAAGCAAAAGTTATCTATTCATCATATATTAAATCTTTAATTTTTCACTGGAAAAGTTGAACGGGAGCTGATCAGGGCCACCCGGTGAATCTACCTCGATGGGTTAGTGGTGGTTTCAGCCACTGCAGGCCCGGTTAGCAGGCACTAAGCCAGGTCCAGGCTCCAACATCTGGATCTACCACGCCTGTCCCAAGGTGCAGTACCTTAGCCAACTAACAAGAGCACTGTGGACAAGAGGGGCAGATCTGTTACAAAATGCCACCTAAAAATAGAGAATTGGAGCAAAATGTAGAGAAAATAAAAACATCAGTGAACCTAATATCAGGAGTTGTCTTCAATGAGTCTGTCTTCATTCAATCTAAGGCAATAAATTGGTTTTCTGATGCTGCATGTAAAGACTGTCATTAGGAGATTTGTACCAGGAAATGTTTTTATTAATATAATTTCAGCTGGTTTTGCTGAATCATTTTCCAAACCTGATTTTAATTTACAGGGAGTGCAGAATTATTAGGCAAATGAGTATTATGTCCACATGATCCTCTTCATGCATGTTGTCTTACTCCAAGCTGCATAGACTCGAAAGCCTACTACCAATTAAGCATATTAGGTGATGTGCATCTCTGTAATGAGAAGGGGTGTGGTCTAATGACATCAACACCCTATATCAGGTGTGCATAATTATTAGGCAACTTCCTTTCCTTTGGCAAAATGGGTCAAAAGAAGGACTTGACAGGCTCAGGAAGGTCAAAAATAGTGAGATATCTTGCAGAGGGATGCAGCAGTCTTAAAATTGCAAAGCTTCTGAAGCGTGATCATCGAACAATCAAGCGTTTCATTCAAAATAGTCAACAGGGTCGCAAAAAGCGTCTTTGACAAACCAAGGCGCAAAATAACTGCCCATGAACTGAGAAAAGTCAAGCGTGCAGCTGCCAAGATGCCACTTGCCACCAGTTTGGCCATATTTCAGAGCTGCAACATCACTGGAGTGCCCAAAAGCACAAGGTGTGTAATACTCAGAGACATGGCCAAGGTAAGAAAGGTCTGAACGACGACCACCACTGAACAAGACACACAAGCTGAAATGTCAAGACTGGGCCAAGAAATAGCTCAAGACTGATTTTTCTAAGGTTTTGTGGACTGATGAAATGAGAGTGAGCCTTGATGGGCCAGATGGATGGGCCCGTGGCTGGATTGGTAAAGGGCATAGAGCTCCAGTCCGACTCAGACGCCAGCAAGGTGGAGGTGGAGTACTGGTTTGGGCTGGTATCATCAAAGATGAGCTTGTGGGGCCTTTTCAGGTTGAGGATGGAGTCGAGCTCAACTCCCAGTCCTACTGCCAGTTTCTGGAAGATACCTTCTTCAAGCAGTGGTACAGGAAGAAGTCTGCATCCTTCAAGAAAAACATGAGTTTCATGCAGGACAATGCTCCATCACACGCGTCCAAGTACTCCACAGCGTTGCTGGCAAGAAAGGGTATAAAAGAAGAAAAACTAATGACATGGCCGCCTTGTTCACCTGATCTGAACCCCATTGAGAACCTGTGGTCCATCATCAAATGTGAGATTTACAAGGAGGGAAAACAGTACACCTCTCTGAACAGTGTCTGGGAGGCTGTGGTTGCTGCTGCACGCAATGTTGATGGTGAACAGATCAAAACACTGACAGAATCCATGGATGGCAGGTTTTTGAGTGTCCTTGCAAAGAAAGGTGGCTATATTGGTCGCTGATTTGTTTTTGTATTGTTTTTGAATGTCAGAAATGTATATTTGGGAATGTGGATGTTATATTGGTTTCACTGGTAAAAAAAAACTGAAATGGGTATATATTTGTTTTTTTTTGTTAAGTTGCCTAATAATTATGCACAGTAATAGTCACCTGCACACACAGATATCCCCCTAAAATAGCTAAAACTAAAAACAAACTAAAAACTACTTCCAAAAACATTCAGCTTTGATATTAATGAGTTGTTTGGGTTAATTGAGAACATGGTTGTTGTTCAATAATAAAATTATTCCTCAAAAATACAACTTGCCTAATAATTCTGCACTCCCTGTATTACCTGGTTTGACTAAAGTATTAACGATTCTCATCACACCATGATGTCACATGAATGATGCAACAAACGATGAGTAAGATTATACCCTTCTTTGTACTTAAAATGTTCATAATTGGATGTATTTAAATACACCACATATAATAATGCACATTAGAGCAAAAGGGCTCAATAATGTGACAAATTCCAGAACAGCTGAATTGCAAGTGAACAAAAAAAATGGAAACAAAACTGTCTGGTTAAACCCTGTTTTACATTTGATACTGTTGCAACACATCCTGGCACTGCTTTCTCCACTCGGTGTGGCAGCAATGCCTCTTTAGTCCTGTAGACATCCTTACACTTTCTTTTCTGGGAAAATGAAAGTCAAAGAAAGAAAGAAAAAGATCTTGTAGGATAGACCTTCAGCTTGGTATAATGTTGTGTATTGTATTGCGTTTGTGCTCCTAACAAAGTGGTGGCTTGTTTAGCCAGGTGAGAGTTAAGTCAGGAAAGCATAACACCATTCACAACAGAAAGAGCAGACACTACATCGTTCACATTCATTAAGAATGAAAAATGATGAGAACAATTTTCAACATCATGACCACTAGCCTCATCCTGTTCCCAGACAATACTCTGATAGTGTACTCATGGTGGTAAATATAAAACACATGTACCCTCCCACAAACAAAAAAAGAGTAAAACTATTCCTGAAATGCTCATTTTAAGAGTATGAGCAGATTTATGGGTGACAAATGACAGAGGCAGGTCCTGTAATCACACCTTTCAATGTAGTAAAACACATTTTGTATGTTTGAATGTTTTTGCATGTTCTGAACAAACAGCAATAACAGAAAGGAAATGTTTTATTTAGGATAAAGTAGGTTACAGCATTAAAAAAAAAGATGAATTACCGGTAAGCTGATCCGACTTTAAGGTCACCAGTATCCAAAATGTTTAAATTAGAGAGGACTTTTTCACTAATGAGGAATAACTGTCACAAAGAGTACAATAATGGTTAATAATGGTTAAAACAAATGGACTCACATTAAGGAATACAGATTTCAACGGTGATGATGGAATAATGTCTAAAGCACAAACAGTGGAGTCATGTGATCGACTATTTGACCCAGGGTCTCAATAGCAGTTTCAGGGTTAGAGGGCAGGAGCGGCAAATATGATTTATTGTTACCCAGTATCAGAAATTCAAATGTGCAGAAACTGGACCAGCTGACTGAGCTGAAGTCTGTGTCCTGTACTGTTTGTTCTTGGAAAGTCAGTTTTCTATTTTTATTTGTTGTTCTAATTGCTGAAGGTGACAATAATAGCCTACTGCTTCTGTGTATTCAACTGTTTTCTTTTTGCCTAATCTCTATGTGTGCCTTGACAAGTGCATTTCCTCACTGTGGAATGAACAAATTCTATTCTATTCTATTCTATTCTATTCTATTCTATTCTATTCTATGAGCAGCTATCACTTCTTTAACCATTTGTTAAAAGAAGATTAAAGATCTTTCAGACGTAGAAGATGAGCACAGACACAAGATGACTTCTAGAATTATTTATTTAGCGGTTATGTTTTTGCACAAACACCATAAAGATCTCCTCTTGGTGACATCAGCAAACATCAACTTTAAAAAGATACTACAGATGTGACATGTGGAGACATGAGCAGTCACAATCATAACGACAGCAACAAAGTAGG
This sequence comes from Nothobranchius furzeri, assembly GCF_043380555.1. Taxonomy (NCBI): domain Eukaryota; kingdom Metazoa; phylum Chordata; class Actinopteri; order Cyprinodontiformes; family Nothobranchiidae; genus Nothobranchius; species Nothobranchius furzeri. Next base: position 83,421,743 of record NC_091741.1, read on the forward strand.
GATGTAATTATTTGCCAGTGGCTAGCTGGACCTGATCCTGATCGATGTAATTAGTAATCGAGCTCCTCTCCGGCTTTGCCCTTGACCCTGAAGCCAGGCTTTGGGATGCTTCTTCTTTAAGCCCTGTCAAAAGGAAAATAATATGTGAAGCTGCTTTAATGAGGAGATAATTAAAGCTTCGTGGATGGTGTTTGGTGTGGAAGACAGAAGCCTGTGGGCAGAATGTGTGGGACCGGATAAGCATACTGTACTTGGCTCCATGTGTGAGTATATTTTTGAAAATGCCTGACACATAAAACCATGCACTTGTTTACAAGTCGGTCATAAACATACAGAGCATTTGACAGGCTTGCTGATGCTGACTACAGATGCAAATTAGCAACTATGCTATAATCTGGCCCATTTACTATCGACACAATGTATTTGATTGTTTGTTAATGTGCATTGTCCTGAATAAAGAACTGAATTGAATTGAATTGATGCACTATGGGTGTGTGTTCACACACTAATGCTGACCTGTTCAGAGACCTTTATAAAATCCAAGATTTAGTTTTAGTGTCTGGGTACAAACAGATCTATTTTTGTGAGTGTGAGGCTTTGTCGTGTAACGGCTTAACTGGGAAACACAGCAGCGGTTTCCTGAAACACGGGCTGCTATGTGAGAACGGGATGATCGACAGAGGTGTGTTTCAGCCCCCTGGTGTGGCGCAATAGGAGGCATGTAAAGGTGAAGTTGTGGGTTTCGTTGCCCACAATGCAGACCCCCTGGAACGAGTAATCACCATGAGGCCAGCAACAGTAAGCAGAGTGGTGGCCCCCTCGTCACAATGGCACTCCTCTCCAGAGACATGGCTGCGTCTTTGTGCTCCACTCCTCTCCAAGTGTGTCCCACTCCAGGGGGGCTTGAGAGGCACCACAGGGTGCCCATTAAACCATTAAGGGTGGAGAACAGCCCTGACAGGCAGATATAAAACACACGTACACACTCTCACAAGTAGTCAAAACCTGCGTGTGCACTGTAGGTATACACAGATGCTTCGACTCGACAAAGGCATGACTCGTTAACCTGACATCACTGTCAGCTGGCAAGAGATTAAATTGGCAGAACAAACTGCCTTTCACCATTTTCTGTTTGTTTATCATCTCCACTAATCCCTTGTTGGCCTTCACATGAACTAACAGCGCCTCACAATGAAGCGCTATTTACGTTGAATGGTTTACATACCCAAATATAAACCAAAACAACAAAGAAAACAACTTTATAAAGCAAATTTAACTACCACAGTGGAAAACTCACTCTATAAAATGTTAAGTGGACTT